>NC_056739.1:1812372142-1812434642 GCF_019279795.1 Protopterus annectens
AAGGATGATTAAAGGGAGGATCCTGAGGCCCTGGGTGTTACTGATGCCTATAGCTGGCTATGATGTTAGCTTTAGTGGATAGAATGTCCGACAAGATGAGTTAATTAAGTCAAGGGCACTATGCCAGTGGTAAAAACATTTGATGAAATCATGAAAACAGTTACATGAGAAAATGTTATTACTATAACCAGAGATATCTTTGAATTTTAAAGGAGATATACATATGAGTTATTATTGCCTATATGGTTTATTAAATACACAAGACTGCTGTACTAGCTTTTGTTGGTTTGACAAACATGATACAAAACATCAAAATAAGATAATTGTTATGGTTGTGGGGCTTCCTGGCCCCAGCCACCACAAGTTTTGCTGATGTCTAAAGCTGGCTATGTGTGGACTTGGTGGTAGACCACTTTACTGCAGTTAACTAAATCTGATGTACCTCTGCAGATCTAGAAACACAGACAATAGATATAACAGAAGTCTATAATATGTACACGAGTCATGACATACAGATATGGCCTTTTACACACGTAGCAATAAAAAAATCATGATGGGTGAGTTTCAAAAAGGCAGACTGTAGTATTATAACACATGAGCAACTTGTGTGACTTTACAAATGCCAGTCGTATTCATTTACAAAGCCATCCTGAAATCAAATGACTAGCAGATCTTACAAGAATCTTTTTTTTTCTATCATGTATTCAGGTTCCTATAGGGAAAAATAGAACCACTTATAGGTCAGTGGAGAAGATGAAAAACAAGTACATAACTTGGTTCATGCATGCTTTATAAAACTTCACCTTGAAAAGTAGCAATGTTGTGCTCACTCTCTGGAACAGCTAAGGACAACCTATGTTTTCCTATGGGAAGAAAAACTCCCAGTGCCATATCAAGTCTTTTGTTCTCCAATGACAAATGGTGCTTCACCACAGGATCTTACCTTAGCAGACTTACATCCATGACTATAGGCAGGTGGAGGGGTTCCTAAACAATGTTTTTTAATTTAAAATAACTTTAGGGTCAGATCGTTTGTTGGGAAGTGATAAGCCAAGCATAAGGTACATGGGGTAGTACTTTCTTTTCCACATTACACAAAGAGCTGGATAATCAGCTATTTAGGTAGTACAGGGGAAGTGACAAATTGCACATAACATAATTTGGCATCTCTGTAATTCAGATTTATTGTAATCAGGAGTACGGTGTTATCACTTTTCACTGTATCACATTTTCCCATGGTGAATTATTTTTTTATTAACACATTAGAAATTTAGTACATGTTTGTCATGTGTCAGGTTTCCCTCAGAACTCACAAATACCCCTATTTGGGGGATCATTTTTATCTGTACTTTACACCTGCACACGATGTACCTGTGTTTGGAGGTATGTCCCTACCTATTTTCAGGCTTCATTTACCCCTTCACACAATTTTGTGAATCCCCCTCATCCAACGTGACTTTTGAGGCTGTCTAGTACAAAGAAAACCACAATGCATGAGTAACATAGTATTCACACTAATAATTTAAAGAAAGAGGACACACATGTTACATCTCCCTTTTTCAGAAACAGAAATAAATGACCTTGTGTGGTTAAATTATGCATTACAGTTCATTATAGTTTACAGATTTTATATTATCTCTCTCATAATGTGGTTATATTTTTTCCATTATTTTTGTAATTCTGTGTTCCTTAAATGTATTTCTGAGTAGAATCCTACATTTCTACTAGAAGCATGATGAGTTATGTTCTATTTGCTATTCAGATTTTATGTTAATTAGATGTTCGGATTTGCCTGCAGGTTGAGAGGTATGGGTTTCTTATGAATGATCTGTGTTTATTTTGTCATGCATTATCTCCCAAATTGTCTTGTGTTATAATCTCTGACTCTCCAGTTCTGTTTCCAGTTATAATAAGGAGACCATGAGCTCAAGGTTCATGTATCCATTGTGATCACTTTTTGCAAAATGTTTCTTGGTTCCATGCAGATGAGCAGCCATGAGTTAATATATTTATTAAAGGGGGTGATGAGTAAATCTACCCATGAGGGCTACAGGGGGTGCTTGCCTTCTTGCGATTTTGTATTACTCTTCCTGAAGTACTGTGTTTCAGGGAACTTGATTACTGATTGCAACCGATTATGTATTCAGGCATTTGGGAGCTGACAATTGAAAGGGAAGCAGCCTGCGATGGTTAGTGCAGTTCTTCTAATCATATATTGTATATTTAAGGATTATACGTTAGTTATTACTATTATTAACCATTATTGACGTCTTCTTTACTGTAACTCTGATTATACAGATTAATAATGCAATCTGCCCTCACGTACCTTTACACGCAATCCTCTAGATTTTTTTCACATTCTAGTATGAATCTCTGCCAGCATTTAGCTCCTGATCTGTTTTCTCTTCTTGTACTACAGTTTCCAGTGTTCTACAACTGATTTATTTTCACTACATCCTCTACTGTAATCTCCCATTTCATAGGATAAGAGGAAAATGCTACACTAAGAATCCTAAATGGCCTTCTTCAGCCTATCCATATTTCTCAGAAATATTAGAAAGGTATTGGCCCCAAAAGTTATGTGGGGGGTATATAGACTTCAGCATGTGTGGTCACACATTTATAAGCTTCTTTTCTCTGATAGAGACATAGGTGACAAACAAGGGCAAAATCTGCAATTACCCATCCGCTACTCTAAGTTTTGCTTAAAAAGTGCAGGGAAGAACTTAGTTTCATATGGATAGAAAGCCTGGTCCACAAAATGGGCAGACTCTAAAACACATGCCTGCCCCACCAGCATATTCTATTTATGTTGCATGATAGGTTTACATCACTGGATTGAGTGTTGCTGATGCTATTTGTTTTGCAGAAGTGCAACAAGTCCATTAAGAATGGGGTCTACTTTAATTAAATGAAAGCGAAATCTGTCAAATACAAATCCGTCGACACATAAACTGCGAAACGCGATAACGTAGAACATGCAAAACTGTGAAATTTAAACATCGAAACCGCAATAGTCGGCCAACCCCACCACCCGTAACATACTACCTATGCAAACACAACAACAAAAAAACACATACATACACTAACCAAAACCCTATTACTAACTCTAAATTAAAGCACCAAAACACCACTTGTAACCCTACACTAAACCCCACATGCACAACTATCTATGCACTACCCTTAACCCCTCTAACCCTAAGGTCCATAACTACCGCACACTTACCCTACAGAACTATACCCACACAAAGTAAATATTCCACACACATACACTTAACAAAACCCTACACTAAACCTTAAATACATTAACTATCTATGCACTTACCTTAACCCGTACCCTAACTCTAAGTTCCGTAACTATCACACACTTACCGTATGGAGCTATACCGCAGATGGGCCAACTAGGACAATTCGACATTTCCGATTTTGCTATTTAGTGCATTTGACGTTTCCACGTTTTCCTGTTTACGTGTTGACGGATTCGTATTCAATGGATTCCGCTTTTGTTTAATTAAAGTAGACCCTAAGAATGGACCAGAAGATGCCTTATAGGCCAGGCATAGGTTACCTCTCAGCAGCCTGTAGGAATTTGAGTTTAAGGATAATGCTATGAGCAACTGGTAAATTTTATAGTAACCTAGACACCTAGTCTGTATTGAATCTTTAATCACTATATTTCAAAAAATTGTTTGCATTCTGAAAGGGTCTCCTATAATCTCTTTGCATTTTTCCATCACTAAATATGTTTGTGGAGTTTTTCTCACCAGGCCTCCACTGAAAAGGGAAGTAGCATGACACAGTCAGATGTCCCCAGTAACAAAATTATGAATGATAAACAAATAAACAGGTAAATAAATAAATTATTTAGTGTGTCCTAGCACATTTAAATTTAAGTGGAAGGACAAATTTACCAGAAAATATCACAGAAGAGCATTTTTAAGATCCTTAACAAGCTTGTTGGAATTAAAAAAAAATAGTTCTTTTAGTGCAGTAAAACATGAAAGTCTTTGCATTTTGCAGACATCATGAGAGAACTAGGAGAAAATCACCCTCATTTGAACAATAATACTAGTTGTGTGGTAAAATATATACAGTACAGATGCATTCATCAAATCTTATTGTTAATGCATACTAGGATCATAGTCTCATAGGATCACAGGATGTACAAAGTGACTGAGTCTTGCGAGCAATTATTCCTTGCCAGTACCCACCCTTAGACCACACCTCCTCTCTCAAGAATGGTTAGGCAACTCATGCCCAGGTGGAATTTGTAGGTACCCACCCAATCATCCAGGTCCTTTTTAAAGGAAGATAGCATATTGCACTGCTTAACTTGCAGGAGTTTATTCCAGAGGAGAAGGAGGTAATATATGATGAAGTTATCCCTGATTCTTACTGGGGCAATTGTGGGTACAAGAGATCCAGGACAACTGGCTCTATAATGGCATGAAAGAAAAGGCATATATCACCCCTCAAGAGACTATAAAATGCTGAACAAGGGGACAATACATTCAATCTTTCTTGGCAGGTTACACTTTTTAAATTCAGAATCTTCTTAATTATGAACTGATGGGGCCTTCCTAGTTTTTTGATATGCCTATATAAGGAATGTTGTACTCATTAAATGGCCTAATCAGTGCTGAATAAAAGACAACAGTGATCTCTGTACATCTGGATGATATTCTATTGGCAATTATTTATGATTTTTAGAATACCTCACTAATGTTGTCACATGATGATCAAAGGAGTGGGAATTATCAACCCAGGTTCCAAACTAACAACATTTTGATTTTGAAGTGGGCTATTGTCTAAGCTGTACTGGGGGGAATGACTGTCTGCCAAACGTGACAATATTGCACTTTTTGCTCTTAGTTTGAGCCCATGTTTAGTATATCCTGTCTAAACATGTAGGTTCTTGCTGAAGGGTTTGAGCATTGAAGGAAGCCTTGACAATGGCTCCCAGCTTGCAGTCATCTGCAAACTTTGTTAGACCTAGGTCTTAATTTATGGCATGGAGATCAATTAAGTAAATGCCAAACAGCAGGGATCCTAGTACTGGGCCCTGTGGGACACCACTAGTCACCTTCATACTCTCAGATGAGGCACCACCCACCTGCTCTGTGTGAGTTCTACATTATATTTGTGATATAATATACATCCTTACATGTGTCATATAATGTCATTTTAAAGAGTTTGAACAAATCAGTGATAGCAATGGGACAGATTTAGTATTTTAGTAATTAAAGTTTTAGTTCTGGGTTTTAATTTTATGTCATTCCATAAGAGAAAAGAAGTATGAGCTTTATAGAATATGCTTCCATTTTAATTTGTATTTGATGAAAAGTCATAGAATAGATTTTTCCCATGATATAAAAGCATAATGACAAGACTGGCAATAATGACAGGTTTCAGTATCTTTTGACAGCACTTGAACAGTGAGGCTTGATTAATTATATTCTAGTGGTGACAGCCCTCTTTTATTGTGATAATTTGCAATTTTATTTCTGGAAAATAATAGCATATGATGCATTTTTAAAAAGGTATCAAATCTACAATGTCATTGTTAAGACATTTTCCTTGGAGAACTGCTTAACAATATAACATTATGTTTATGATTTTTCTCACTGCTGTAATGTTGGATCTCATATTGTGCAGTCTTTTCAGCAAATATACTCATTAAGAACAGAATATTTTAGATATATTAAATGGTTATTGCAAATTCCTCTGCATCAAATGATGATTCACTTATCTATCTGTCTAAATGGGGAATTAAAATTATTTGATCCAAAATAACATTTTAATTGGCTAAGTCTTCCTATAGCAATCAGACTACAACAAACTATTTCTGAACATTCTGAAATGAAAACTTTAATAATAAATTTAATATAACTGAAAGTATAGCTATAATAGTAACCTGCACTGTTCTATAATAATGCATTGTAAAAAGATTTATTACATATTTTTTTATCCTTCCTTTTGTAGCTAGTTATGTTTGTCTGGTAAAAAATGAAAAATCATATATTTTTGTAATAAATTATATTTTCCCATTCATAGGAGCACAAGCACACTCAGTCACATGCACATTCTCCCCCACAAACATAAGTCATACGTTATATTTTTTAAATTACATATTATACACATAGAGAGATAGTCAAATAGTTGGTTTTCCCCTCTTTTCAATCAACACATTCGACTCAATCAACGGCGAGCCACACTTCACTAATTTTTCACTATCAAAAAAAGTAATATGAAAAACCAACAAAAAATCATTTTCAGAGACACCACTCCCTGATTCTCTGAGAATTCATCTGCTATACCCACCTA
The DNA here is from genome assembly GCF_019279795.1 of Protopterus annectens. NCBI lineage: Eukaryota > Metazoa > Chordata > Ceratodontiformes > Protopteridae > Protopterus > Protopterus annectens. The sequence continues at coordinate 1,812,378,467 of NC_056739.1, forward strand.
ACTTATAAATAGCTACTCCATAGTCACTCTAAATTAGTAAAAAGTAAAAAAAAGAAATAAATCCCTGTGCCACTTGCTAACTCAATGAGAGTCAGTGTTGTTTTGAGAAAGTGTTGACAAAAAAACAAATAAATCAAATCAACAAAACAAAAAAAAAATGTTCGATAGAAAATGCCTCTCTGGATTGTATATATCTATATCCAGTTCTACTTTAAATAATTGAAGAACCAAAATGTTGACTCGCTTAACAGCGAGACAACAACAATGAAACATTCAAAACAGTGAACTCCCTGAACTGCGAATTTTGCCTCTGGGAAACTAACCACTTGGCCAACACTGACAAAAAAAAAACTACACAAATAAAACCCACCAAACTGGGGGGATTCACCCCCACACCCCACATGTGGGGGAGCTGTGCCCCCCACACACCCCTAACTAAATATTCCAACTGTGAGATCACACTACAGTGGAAAAAAGGGAAAAGGTTATCAGTGTTGGCCAAGTGATTAGTTTCCTAGAGGCAAAATTCGCTGTTCCAGGAGTTTGCTGTTTTGAATATTTAGTTGTTATCGTCTCTCTGTTAAGCGAGTCAACATTTTGGTTCTTTGATTATTTCAATGGGAACCCTATATCCATGTCTGTATCTATATATGGATGTATTTTAGATAGTCAAATGGCCACAACAGTGAATCTCAGACGATCGAGTCGGAGTTATCAAGTCCTGAAATATCAACCCCAACAAACAATGAAAATATCTTTTTGCAAGGACAAGTACCTTGCACTGCCCAAAACTCAGCTACTTATATATCCCAACTCTGAAGCTGCACCACTGTGAGGAAAGGGTGAGTTCCCAGATCCCCACTCTACCGTAATTTCAAATAACAGGACTTCCATGCACTTCCCTTTTTACAGCATTCAATAATTCCAACTTGATCTGAGATTTGCTGTTGTGAGCATTTCATCAACTAAAATATATCCATTCTCTGATGTTTTGCTAGACTCATGGAATGTTGACCAAAATATTGAAATACAAACCATCCAAACTCTGGAGTGGGCTTAAATATGGGTCCTGTTTGGGGCAAGTTTATGTTTCCTTGCTTCCTTATGGTGACTTAATTGTGTTTCAAAATCTTTTGATTGACATTCCAGCAGTTAAACTTTGGGTTGCATTTCATGAGTCAATCAAAAAAATATATATACACTTCCTTATCCAATTAATAATTTTGTGAATGAGACTGCAATAAAACACAATGTATTATTCCAAGTGCTTTTTTCATGATTTATTAAAGTTTATTGCCAAATCCTTGTCATGAATACAATTATAAGCTCAATAAGTCCACTCACATAAGTCTCAGTGATACTAATATCCTTCCGTGGGACTGTTGTTTTAGACTTCCAACTTTATGAATATCCTTCCAAGTTAGTATCAGGGCTACATTAATTGTTTTCATTATTAGATTCATGATGGCCATTGTTTTCTTATACAATTAATTCACATAATGTTCAAAACTGGGGACATTACTAATAATCCACAGGTTTTTATATGAAAATCTCTCTCTCTCTCTCTCTCTTGTTTATATATATATATATATATATATATATATATATATATATATATATAGAGAGAGAGAGAGAGACAGAAAGAGATATAGATAAATGTGTGTGTGTGTGTGTGTGTGTGTGTGTGTGTGTGTGTGTGTGTGTGTGTGTGTGTGTGTGTGTGTGTGTGTATATATATATATATATATATATATATAGATATATAGATATATAGATATATGGTTCCTAGTTATAATCTCAAAATACTGAAATCTTGAATTTCATTATCTCAAAACCATAAAGGCGAATGTACAAAATCCCAAAACCCCAAGACCGCAAAATACAAAATCACGAACATATACACACCACACAACACATACACTATCCTACCCACACTACATACTCAAACACAACAACACAAATCAACATGCCTACACTACATATAAGCAAGCTCCCCTGCACCCCCCATGTGGGGCTGCCCCCCACACCCCCCCTTATAAATACTAACTCTGAGATTGCATAAACAGGAAAAGACAGCAAAACTCACACCCAGACATTCCACAGTCCCTTGCACACAGACACACACATCACACATTTACAAACACCAACGCATCCAACACTTGCACAGTCATACTTTCACCTACCTACCCTAACCCACATGTACAACTTACAAATACACTCACATACATTCAAACTCCCACCCAAAACCCTTACAAAACACTTACTCACCTTAAATCACACCTAAATCCACACACAACACCATACACCATCCACAGAAAACACCGGACATAACGAAGCCTTTAAGCAATAACTGCGTATTTCTAGATATTCAAATTCGCGATTATGCACTTCCGCTATTTTAAAAATTTGCCTTTATGGTCTCAGGATACTGAAATTCTAGATTTCAGTATTTCGAGATTATAAAGGGGAACTATATATATATATATATATATATATATATATATATATATATATATATATATATATATATATATATATATATATATATATATATATATATATATATATATATATATATATATATATATATATATATATATATATATCAAGAGAAAGAAAAAGAAAGATTATACAAGCAAATCATTAGCATAATATTATGTCTTACTGTTATGTAGAATAGTACATTTTGATGTTATTCAGGACCTATTTTTAAACCAATCAACTAGCTTATCAAATTGTGCTAGCGAAATTGTATGATCATTCATATTGCTAACCTGCAATATGGTTTTAGAGTCACCTAGAAATTTACTACATATTTTGGGATTTGCATTTGGCATTGACATGATAAAAAGAGTAAATAAATAAATTATGCACCAATACAGATTCTAGAGGTGTATCTATACAGTTACCATATGGCTAGACAAATTATTGAGTGCCTGTACTTGAAAGAGGGTTCCTATCAGTTTGTCGAAACTTCAGCAGTTCAAACACCATATGTTCGAACTGTGAAGTTGGAAAACTGATTATCGCGAAGCCGCAGAACACCAAATTTCCCAGGGAAAGAATTTGGTGGGCCATTTCTGTAGCTTCGCGATTTTCAGCACTGTGGTGGAAAGTTACGGGTCGGGTTCAGGTAAGTGTGCGATTGGGTGGACGTTAGGGTTAGAGCATGGGTTAGGTGAGTTAGGGTTAGGGCACAGGTGAGGTGGGTGTGCGATAGTGACAGACTTTAGGGTTAGGGTGGGATAGGTGAGTTAGGGTTACAGCGTGGGTCAGGTGAGTGTGCAATAGTGATGGACCTTAGGGTTAGGGTTTGGATTAAGGTAAGTGGATAGATAGTAGTGTATGTACAGTTTAGTGTAATGGTAGATGTAGGATTTTAAGTGTATGTGTGTGGATTGCTGTTTTTTTGGTGTGCTTGTGTTGTGTGTGTGTTTCTTGGAACAGTGTTTTTTTTCCCTGGGAAAAAAAATTGCTGTTCTAAGTCTTCGATAGTTTTGCACTTCGAGGTTAGAAGTTCGAACATATGGTGTTCGAACTTCTGCTGTTTCGACAAAGTGATATAGACCCCTTGAAAGGTACTATGTTTTAACCAGCTAATGACTGTACTAATTTTGTAACAGTTGACTTGGTGAACAAACATATCACAGGGGACACTGTTAAAGACTTTACTTAAATCCAGATAGGCTGCATCCTCTGGGTGTCCCTTATTTGTTATTTCAGTCATTAAAGTAAAAATATGAAGTAAATTAGAAATCTAGTAATGATTAATGGGAATAACATGTAAAAGATAATGCACTTCATTTAAATTTCAGGGTATTCACTTCATAATTTTGAGTGTCAGACTTATGGGTTTATCTTCCAAAGATTTGAAACACCACTACTCTTTGGTACTAATAACACTACATCTGTTTTCAAAACCTGAGGTAAATAATCTTCATTAATTGAAATAATACTATCATAGTACAGGTAAGATGTGGAGCTGCATTTCTTTAAAATTCACCTGGACTACTATATGGATCTGCTGCAGAATCTGGTGTTAAATCCTGCAAGATCTTCTGTACAAGTGGCTCATGGACATCTAGTGTTCCTGGTGTTCATGAAACAAATGTTTAGATATTCTATACTAGTAGTACTAGTAATAACCAGAACCAGAAACCTCAGTGGTTGAATTTGCAGTGCTCACAGGACAGCATATAGAGCATTGTTTGTATATCAAATGATGTGACATTGGAATGATTTGTGTCTCATTTACTATAGAGCAATGGAAATGTTTGACCTTTTTGATGCGTACCCATGCATACAATACATAATACTTTAGAGCAGTTTTGAGAAGCTGAGCCGATGCATACTCATGCCTACCAGAGATGAAGTCACAGAACAGTTGTGAAAGGCTAAGTAGATGCGTACTCATGTTTATAGGTAGATACGTACCCATGCTTACATTAGATAACACTTTAGAGTTATTTTGAAAGATGAAACAGATGCATACTTATGTTTAAAACAGATAACACCTTAAAGTGTTTTTTAATGGTCAAGTAGAGGCAGACCAGTGGCTACAGCATAAGAAGTCACAGAAGAGTTGTGAAAGGCTAAGAAAGTTCTTAGCTGTACTTATAACAGATAACACTGTAAAGCAGTTGAGAGAGGATAAGAAGATCTGTACTCATGACTACAACCAATGAAGCCATAGAACAGGTAGGAAAGGCTTCCCATTCTCATAATAAATAACACCTCAGAGCATTGGAAAAGGCTAGTATCTGACTACTGCTGACCCATGTAAGGTTAAAGGCAAGTACCGTTGAGACCCTCAACAAATGGGAGAGCAGATTTTCTTAACACTGTTAGATTTTTGAATTTAATGAAATGTCCCTTGGGATGAATGTTCTAGCACCTTTCTAAAAGTTAGTAGACTGAATTCAAGCAAGATCATCTCTGTCTTAATCACCATGCACAAATATTGTTTTTCTAACTTTGTTACCAGGATACGTACTGAAAAGAAACCTTAACATCTCACTTACATGTACACAGTAGACCTCTACAGAGTATCTAGCCAACAGGTAAATACACTCTCACTTTTGATTTTATATACATCCTCAGTATACAGAATGTATACTCAGATATATGCCAATCTGGTTAAAGCCCTCTGATACTAACTTACTGTAAGCTAACTGCACAAAAGTGTTGCTACTAATTTTTTTCTTACTTTTATGCTAAATGCACAAAAGAAATACATTTCTATGTTACTTGATCTTGTCAGTGCTGACACTCTCTGTTCTTTGTATTGCTTTCTCTGTGATACACTATGGATCCTGCAAATGTACTTGCTTTTAAAAATAGTATTATATACTAAGTTAGATGCATAAGTATCTTGCTGTATCTTGTACTTGTAAATGTTTTACTACTATGTTTTATGTGGAGCTTTTCTTCCTGGGCCTCCGCTGAAAAAGGACATGTGTCCAGAAGGACTTTCCCGGTAAACAAATGCAAAATAAATAAATAAATAAATCTGTAGACTGTGGTCTAGTTTATAATGATAATGCCAAGTAGACTAATATTTGGATTGGCTATATGAGTTACTGAGCAAATCTGAGTTCTTTCAATGAGAGGAGGATACATTAAGTAATACAAGAGAGAACATAGCTAAGGTTGCAGGGAAGGTAACTAACAAGATGTTTCCATTTCTTCTCTCCCCTATTTTTTTTTTTTGTTAAGCTCTATTATATAGAGTAAATAAAAAAGTAAAAAAATGTACATCAATTGCTAGTACCAGAAATCTTATAGGATACTAGTAATGAAGGTAGCCATAGTCACATACTAACAGGTCACCTGGGAACATGTAAATTTAAAACAAGAACACTAGCCAGATTTTAGTGGTCAGTGATAATGGATGAAATAGAAATGCCAGTGCTTCTCATCCATAATGTTAGAAATCTGCACTCTGTCATGGATATGAGTACTTGGATCCCAATGACTGTACCAGAGATACAATTTGAACATATTGCTGCAGGCATTGTAGGGCCACTAGCAAAATTTAACAATGGCTGTTCATATATACTGGTAACAATGGAGTTTTATATATGCTACAACATTTCCAGAAGAAGTGTCATTATGCAAAGCTAATGCTTAGACTATTGTCTGAAAATAAGTACTGTCTTACCTCAGATAAAGTTTCTTCTAAATAAATACTTGCTGACCATGGCATGCCTTTATTTATTCTATTTATTTTGTTTCTTAACCAGGATAGTCCAACTGGGCCACACAAGACCCCTTTTCAGTGGAGTCCTGAGAAGAAAAGTTACATTAAATAAGCTTTAGTTAATTAATCAGAAGAAAGACACAAGAATGTATTCATTAAAATATTATGAACTATAATTAGGGGAGGAGAGGACTAGGTGCTGGATTAGTAGTGTGAAGAAAAATTAAGTGACAAAGATCACCATCTGCTTTTGTAAATCCACCTCACATCCAGGAACCCAGTGTATCAAAAAAAGTAAGTCACAGGACAAATGTACAAAACCCACAACAGAGATGTGAGGAGATAGCTGTGCCCAGTATTAAGGTAGAGGACTGATTCACTTCCTTGTTATTTGTGAAAAAAAAGAAAAAGAAAAACACTTAAACATTACAATGTTAAGCAACAGTAATAAACAGTCCAAAACTTCAGCTGTTAATTCTTCTTTTATGAAGATATTGAACAGACAAACTCAAACAGGCTTTGTTACCAGAATAACTCAGCTTTGATTTATGATAAGAGCTTTCATCCACCAATTGGACTTCATCAGATCAACTTTTCAATAGCAACTTTAATCCATGGGGGATAAATCATGACTGACAACCTCATACGCGCACACACACACACACACACACACACACACACACACACACACACACACACACACACACACACACACACTGAAGATGGAGAGGAATCTCAAAAGGAGGAGAAAGGATTGGTTAAATGGAATGCAGAGTTGAAAAAAGAGTGAGAAGAAGGGCTATGAGCAAAAGAAGGAGAAAGAAACATAAGTAAAGGAGGAAGGCTGGGGAAGAGAGATTGTAGGAAATACAAATATAGGAAAGGAGTAGAGACAGGACTGGATATAGGAGAGATGTATGGAAAGAGAAATGATAATGGAAAATGTGAATAATTAATGCAAAGAAGGGAGAAAATGTGAATAAGACAGGAGTAGAAATGTGGTAAGAGGAGTATTATGGAGTTTATGAAGCAAAGAGGACATGGTTTGCAATCATATAAGAAGTCAGCATGAGTTATTGTAGCATAGGGAATTCAGTGGGAGAGATTGGGATAATGTTTTGGGGGTGACTTTAGCGAGGTGAGCAGAAGTTGTATGAGAAGACATTAGGGGATCTTGTTTTTCTGAAATATATTGGCAGAGAATTCTACTTTTTACATATGTAGGTTGAGTATAAGGAATCACCAAAAGTGTTGTAAGAATTTTTAACAAGTAATGAATAAAATCGGAGAACTAAAAACTTCAAACCGAACACATAAAACAAAAGTTGTTTCCTGGGACGTGCTGTTGGTTTCAACTTTTGTTTTACGTGTTCGGTTTGAAATTTTTAACAAGTAGATTTTTTTTTATGCAGAGTGTGAGGTTTAGAAGGAGTGTACCACTGAAGTAAAGAATCGAGACAGGGACATTTATGAGATGAGTGGAGAATATTATGTTCGGGTTTTAACTGTGAGTCATTAAGTGTTTTGTGAATTCAAGCCAGTGTACATTTTTGAGTGCTAAGATTAGTGGGTGGAATTTTGTATCTTGGTTGCAAATTTAGAAATTTTATTATAGCACTGTTCACGTTTTCTTATTAGGGTTATGCTGTTATTTGAAATATTTTCTTTGTGAGACTTATAAATAAATTAAAAATAAATAAATTAAATGAAAACAATAGTTAATTAGTTTTTCTAGGATTTAAAACAAGGTCAGAGAGAAGTCTTGAAGTAGGTGAGGGATTACTGTGTTAGAGTTTATAGTGAGGTTAATGAATAATCAGAGCAGATGATAGAAGCATCATCAGCATATCGGATAATAGCGTGTGGAGCAGCGGTATTGAGAATGTTTATAAATTGATTAAACAGCAGGGGATCAAGGACAGAACCTCAAGAAACATCAGTAGTTACAGACCAATAGTTGGAGAGGGATGAGTGTAATTCTGATTGTGTGTGGTTATGGAAGTAACTGGAAAACAATTGTGTGCTGTAGCAGGAAAGTCTAAACAAGAAAGTGTGTGATGTAATTTTGAATGGGAGTCAGTATCAAATGCTTTGGAGAGATCTAGGAAAACAGATGAGATGAGTTTGTTTTCATTTCATCCTTCATATATAGTGCTGAGGAATGATAAGAGTGGAGTGGCAGGGCAGTTATAGGGATGGCATCCATGTTGAGTGGAAGACAGAATATTTTAGATAGAGGAGTTGTTGATATACTTTTTCTAAGAGTTTATAAAGTGGCTCTAGAATTGCAACAGGCCTGACATTTGAAATATCTATGGAGTTTCCACTTTTGTGTATGGGGAGAATAAAGGGCTGTTTCCATAGTGTGGGAAGTGTAGATTCAGCTATAGAGTAGTTGATGAGTATGGGTACTGGATAGGCAAGAAAACTAACTGGGGCCAGTCTGGAAGGTATACATTTGATAATGAGTTTTTCAATTTATTTTGTTGGTACTGACTGCAATGTAAAGAGAGAAGGATTAGTTAGATCAGGTGGGATAGACAGATGGGTTTGTTGAGGAAAATTTTGTGGTAGAGCAGTCACAGTGTTTATCAGATGGGAATTAAACTTGTAGGCTATGTCTTGGGAGGTACTTGATGGAAATGGATTGGGCTGGGAGGTTTTATCTGGTTTTAGGAGTTTGTTAATGGAGGTCCAGAAAGATTTGGGACTGGTGTTTTGTGATTTCTTCCAAAGACACATAATAATTTATTTTGTCTGTTAGGATAGGTTTCTTTGGGGAGAGTTTGCAGAGGTGCTTATAAGATTGAAACACTGACTGATTTTTGTTTGTGTGACATATTTTTCAGGCTTTATTTCTTTGTCCCATTACATGTTTTCTTGCAGATTTTAACCAAGGGACTGGATCAGCTTTGATTCTTTTTTTTGGATTGCGGCATTGGCTTTAAGAATGTTAAGAAATATGGGAATAAATATTTGAACTGCTTGATTGAGATGAAGATATTTGAGTGCATTCCAAGTAGCTCATGATTAGATGAAGGTGTTGGTGTCAATGTTCTTTACATTTCTGATGCTGATAAATTGTGAAGTCATGTGTTTACAGGTGTGTATCTGGATCATAAAAGTGAGATGGTGATCACTTAGGATATCTGTGAGGGTACCTGTTTTTGTTTTTATTTTCTATCTTGCCTGGACTATTAGGATCCAGTCAAGGGTAATTTGTTTTGTAGATTAGAGTAGGATAGATCTGGTGGGTGAAGTGACTAACTGTGTGAAACCAAATATGTTTATTGATATAGTTGGGAGTGAAGAGTAATTGTATTCCAGTCAATGTTAAAATTACCAAGAGTAAGGGTTTCCTGACTGATACTGGAAGATATCCAGGACAGGATGTCTTCAATAACAGAGACATTACTATTTGAATGGATTTAAGCAGTAATGATACAAACTGATTTGGTTTGACTGAGTTTTAAGTGAGTGATTAGAACTTCTGCAGTATAGAAAGTGGGCAATTTATTTGGTAAGGAGTAATAACTATTTCAGAAGAGCAGATTAATGGTATGCCTCCTCTCCTTTTATTTGTTCAGTCACTTCTAGTGATATTATAACCAAGGGGTAGAAATCCGTTATCTTCGATGTGAGGTTTAAGCCAAGTTTCTGTTACATGAATTATGTCCAGACTGTGGGTAGCAGCAACCCAGGCATGGAATTCAGTGATCTCATTTGAAATACTATGGATATTAATATTAAAGGAAGAAAGGAAGAAAGTGTGGACTTTGTGGTTTAAGGAAGGGATGCAGAGATGTAACTACATTGGGGAGGGAGAAGTGATGGTTGAATGTATTGGAGAGGCCAGGACTGGAATGTATATCTCCTGAGATTTGTAAGGTAGTAATTATTAGGAAGCTAGAATGACAGTTTTAGGAGATGAACACATTGTTTTCTTGTTTTGTAGAATATTAATTGTAGATGTATTATATTGTGATATAGACATAAGTTAAAGTGCTTTCTATGCACAGGTAGATAAAGCCATTTGTTTTAGTTACACTTTTTCTAATAAAGTGTTGGGTGTGGGACTAGTTTGTCCTGTACTATGGAAAGGGTAAGGAAGGGTGACAATGTTAAAAAGAACCATGAAGAAAATGTATCAGCTTTATTATATTTTGAGAAAGTGAGTATGGGGTTACTGTTAGAGATTTCAAAAGTGTGAAGATATAATATAGGTGGGTGATGTTCAGCTATAAATTTAAAGTGGATAGATGAGTTATTAAGTAGTAGGAGAAATTGTTGCTTTAAGAGGAGGTGAATTTGGAGTAAATAGTGGAAGGATACAGAAGATTTTAAAAGAAATGGTGTGAGGGTGGCTGGAAAATTGGGGTGGGAGGTGACAGAAGTAGGTAAAAAATCTTGTGTTTTGTTTTATATTTTAGCTGGAGACTAGACTATCACTTTGAGCAGCCATGGAGTGAGCCCCAGAGTCAACGCTCAGGGTAGGGTGCTGAAATATGAAAGTGAAACTATTAAAGTGAACTCTAAAAAAGACATGCCTTTTAACTAGTATAGACAGAATGGACACTTTAAGGGAGTTAGCAAGGATAGGTGGAATGTGTATTGACTGAGAATTTATCTGTCGAAAGGAACTTTAGGTGAATATAGATGAAAAAGCTAGTTCATGGGTTCATAGGTTCATAGGTGTATACTAGGCTAATGACTACTAGTGATTTAATAAGCTTAGCCCTGCATCCCATCTGTAACTCACAAATTGGTTTATACTGGGTGTCATTTACTGATCTCCTTTGCCCATCACAGATATAGAAACATAGGCTCCAGACCAGAGGTGAAATTTCAATTACCCATCCACTGGTCAGAAGTGGAACTTACATGGGGTTAGGGTGGAGCTCTTCTTCACACAGATAGGGAGCATGTCTGGAGAATGGAGATTTTCTTAGAAACATATCTGTCTCTCCAACATGTCCTATTTATGTCACAAGCAAAATTCAGCTCTTTTTGTTTTATTAGTTCTGATACCATTTGTTTTGTGGATGTGCAAAAGCTTCATCAAAACAGGGTCACACAAGGCAAAGATCACCTCATTGACGTCTGTATGATACTATGTAAAGGGACAGGGTTTTGAGGCAATTAGCAAAGAGTATTGTGTTTACTTTACATGTTCTTTTTGTAAAAAACATTTGTTGATGTTCCAGTTGCTACATGTGTCTGGTCAGGTACATATCAAACGGATCATTAAACTCCATGATGGATCTGATGAGGGTCAAGTACTGAGGTATAATGACCTCTCTGAACCTAAATGGCACATCCTTTCTTATAAGATGAGCAACATAAAAGGATTTCAGTACCACCTTGGACACATGTTGGTAGAAGGCTGGGTTACTGTCTACATGAGTTCCTAGACCCCTGACTAGTGAATCAACTTTTGTAGATATATTTTGGTGCAGTAGTTATCCAAGGTGACCGACTTCCCAAAAGGTACTATAATGCATTTCTTGGAAATGAGTTTTAAGCTATGGCTTTGGCACCAAGAATTTGTCTGTAGTAGACCTTCCAGAAGGGATTCCTCATCTGAGGGGGATTCAATGACTGCTCCCAGTTTGCAATCATCTGCAAACATGGTCAGACGGAGGCCTTTGACACTGGCTTTGGCATCTGAAAAGTAGATGTCAAGGAAGACTGGGCCCATCACAGAGCCCTGAGTAACTCACCTGGTGACTCAACTCTTTGTGGATAAGGCCACAATAATCCTAACCTCTTGTGTCCAATGTGTTATAATGGGGTTTATACCTAGTTTCATAAGTTTGTTGACAAAGTCTGAGTGGGATATTGTATCAAATGCTTTAACCAGATGTAGGTACGCAATATGTACCACTTTCCCCAAATTCATTGCCTTAGTGACCTTTTCAAAGAAGTCTAACAGGTTGAGTAAACATGATCTTCCACTGAAACAAGAACAAACTGGGATGGATCCAGTGTCTTGAGGTCTCCTTTGCCCTTGTTGATAATTTCGATGATAATTCTTTTCATGGCTTTGCAAATATGACTACTCTGGCTAATATGTCTGTAGATTTCAGGATATGTTGATGATCCTCCCTTATGAAGATGGGGGAATGACCATAACACTCCTCCATTCTCATTGCACAAAGCCTGTTTTAGGGCTATAGTTAAATAGTGACTCCAGGGTCCTGATAATTCATATTTCAGATTGGTCTGAAGGTGTCCCGGGATGTTATATGGGTCCATTGAGGCTGTGTTCTTGGCTTGTACATGCTCCCTAGTTATAGTTAGAAGGGTAGTTTTGGAGGTTGGTTGTGGGTAAAGCTGGAACTGAATTTGTTCACTTACTCTTTCACTATATCACCAGGCTCAGAGAATGTGACACCATTACTAACTAGTTCTGAACACTGCTGTGTGCTGCCCTTGAGGTTTTTGACATACCGGAAGAAAGCCTTATGGTCATCTTTCATGTCGGAGGCTATCTTAACCTCAAAGTTGACTTTGTCTGACCTAATTAACCCTATTGGTTGCCTATTTAGTTTGACGAGAGAATGTTTATCCTCTTGGAATTACCTTTCCTGATTTGTGCTATACATTTTTCCTTCTGTTGTACAACCTGTTTAATTTGGGATGCCACCAGGACAGTTTATTTCTGGGGCTAGCTCTCCATTTACTTCTGGTATGTGCAGCAGCTTCTATGCAACCACTAACATGGTTGTACAGAACTTCTGAGAGCAATTAAATGTAGGCTGCTGTGTTCTCGGGGTTTGGAAGAACATTGAATTATGACAACCACCACTTAATAAAAGGTAGTTTGTCTTAAAATAGTTCCTAACTCTTACTGGTTTTACTAGGGTTATGTATTTGAGACAGACAGCTTTATAGTTAGACCTTACCACTGATGACAAAATATTTGGCGGGGGGCAGCATTCTCATATATGTGTAATATGAGGTCCAGTATGTTGGAGCCTCTAGATGACATATCACTATTTGGTATTTATATTCATGAAGTATGGGAATCTCTTTTCCTGAAGATTTGAGGCTGAGTATGATTTCCAGTCTATAGAGGGCAATTAAAGTCTCCCATGAGTTGGGTGTTAAGTTGGATGTTAAGTACCTCAAGTAGGTCCAAGTACGCATTGTGAGCTTCTTGGGACATGGAGGTGACTTATAACTAAGATATGGTATGGGCTTTTGTCTATGGTGATATGAACATGGAAAAACTCCAGCATTTCATCCTGTTTGACTGACCTCATGATATGCTTGTTATTGATGTATATTGACGCAGCTCCACCTTTAGTCCTTGTTTGTGCAGCTACTGGTTTAAAAGTGTAGAAGGCACTGAAACTTTGCACTGCCCAGTTACTCTCAGCAGCTTTAAACCATCCCCAGGATTCAATAAAGGGATTTCTGCATGCCAGAATAGTGCAGCAGCCCCTGCATGGAATATGGCCGCTGAGTGAGTCAGTAAACAAGGCTGGGGGCTGCTAGCACTATTCTGGCACAGACACCACTGAATAATGCTAATTACCTCATTTGTGGGTGAAAACCATGCAAATGAGGTGAATTAGCGATTCAGTAAGGAGGCAGGCATCCATGCCAGAACAGTGTCCATTGCAGAAACGTATTTGGTTACTGACCATTTACATTTTTGCAAAAATCAAAATGGGGGCATGACAGCTCAAAGTAAAGTATGTATTATAATCCTTAGGCATGCCAATGGGCAAAAATATGGCCATTGTCATGGAAAAGAGTTGCAAAATTATAAAAATCAAAGTTTATTTTTTGGGGCCAATTTCGGCCATTTAAGTATAGCGCAGCAGCATGCAAATGAGATCATGCCGAAAATAAAAAAAAATTGTGAAAAGACAGTTTTAAGTGAAATCTGCATTTTGCCATTATAGGGTATAGCTTGCAGAATCAAAACAGTAACAGGTAGCATTGGTTGCTAAGGAGAAAGGCTCTGGTGAAGTGGTGTAACAAGGGACTGAGGCAGTGTGGTATGCAAATGAGCAAATTTTACTGAATAGCAAAATGGGAGACTATTGTCTGCATGCACCTAACCATGTAGGAGCTATAAGGCAGTGGTGTAAGCAGGAGAAGCAGCTGACATGAAATGGTGGTGTGTCATGCCTGGTGTAAGCACATTGGAGCTCCATGGCTTCCATTTGAGCTTAGCTACACACAGCTAAGCAAGGGGGTTTGTCTGAGGCTGTATTGACTTATTCCATGAAATGAAGAGTGTGTTCATGTCCAGCAGAGGGCCATTTCTGAATTAGCTAAACTGGTTTGTGCAGCACGCATGGGGTCTTAAACAAACAAAAAAGAAAAAAATGGAAATAGCAGAACTGTTTACATTTTGTCAGCAGGTTCGCGCTGCACGCAGCGGAGCTTAAAAGGGGCAGAAATGGGAAGGGAAAAACAAAAAGAAAACAATGGGAAATAGCTGAATAAAAGCAATCAAGTACAAATAATATATCTGGCAGGTGGAATGCATCATAATCAGCCAATCATACAGGCAGCATCTGCAGCACAACAGTATAAACTATGCAACCCCTTGTCAGTCTGTTTTTTTCCCACAAACTCTGCACCATTGGTCTACACACTCAGGGGAATTTTAACTGACAAAATGTTAGGGGCTGCTGTTGCTTTGATACATTAGTATGTGCTAGAGGCTGAGTGCAGTGAGGAGGATAATGCTGACAACTGTCCCAGACTGCAGAGAAGGAGAAAAGTGTTCCGACCCAGGGTAACCTACCAGGGGCTACATGATCTAGAGATAGTAGAGCACTACAGGGTGGACAGGAACATACTTCAGCAACTCATCGAGCTGTGCCAGCCTCACCTCAGACCCAGAGCCAACAGAGGGGAACCTATCCCAGTGAATACCAAGGTATGTGTAGCCATAAGAATACTAGCTACAGGTACTTTCCAAAGAACTACTGGGGACATCATGGGGGTCTCACAGGCATCTGCATCAAGGGTAATCCACCAGTTCCTGGATGCCATGCTACCACATGCCAGTGAGCACATTTACTTCCCCAGCACCCGTGAGGAGAGGACCAGAAATGTGCAGTTCTTCCACCGTGTAGCAGACTACGTGGAGGTACTGGGTGCCATAGACTGCACACACATCCACATCAAAGCATCACCCAGTGAGCAGGGTAGGGTTTACCTAAACCACAAGAGCTTTCACTCCATCAACTGTCAGGTCATGTGCAATGCCCAGGGTATTATCAATGTGTGTACTGGCAGCCCTGGAAGTTATCACAACTCCCAGTTTTGAC
Organism: Protopterus annectens; assembly: GCF_019279795.1. Taxonomy (NCBI): domain Eukaryota; kingdom Metazoa; phylum Chordata; order Ceratodontiformes; family Protopteridae; genus Protopterus; species Protopterus annectens. The sequence continues at coordinate 1,812,393,962 of NC_056739.1, forward strand.
AATCCTCACAGCTGTATCAGGGATTTACCAGGGGGGACATTTCGTATGGCCATCTGGTGGGGGATGCTGGCTATGCACTGGAGCCATGGATGATGACACCCATCAGAAATGCATACACACCCATTCAAGAATGTCATAATGAGGCACACGCACAAACCAAGATCATTATAGAGTGTGTGTTTGGGATGCTCAAGTCACAGTTCTGCTGCCTTGACATATCTGGTGGAGCCTTGCAGTAGTCTCCAGCCACATGTGCACACATGTTCATAGTATCTGCCATGCTACACAATATGATCCTGTAGAAACAGCTGCAGCAGGAACAGCACGGGGAAGGGCCACACAGCCCCCCACCATTGCCAAGGTCCCCAGAGGTACAGAGGGACTCAGAGGAGGAACCTCCTGAGCCAGCTCCTGTAGGCAGACTGAGGCATGCCCAGTATGCCCTGGCCTTGGCAAAGAGGCAACACATATCACACACACTGACATTGTAGGGACCCAGGAACTGACACCTCTCCTCGACTTGCACACACAGTAAAATGGATGCCACACACATCACACTACCTGTACCTTACCATGTATAGGCAGTGTAGTGTGTGCATCCCACATAGGCAGCCCTCAAGCACTGTCCTCATAACTGCTCCAGGCACAAGGTAAGTCAGTCTTCTTAACAATAAATGAATGGAGGAGTATATTCAGGTAGCATATCTATGGTATCACTGCATGCAAGGGAAAGGGGTGGCCTACTGGGATAGCAGCAGACAACTGACAGCTATGTGGGACACAAGGAAATGTTTGCCCAATACTGGCTTCTAGACAGTATGCAGTAGTACCCAAGGTGACAAATCCCACTGCAGTATAGGTGGGGTGGACAACTAACTGGGAGGTCATAGGTCACATGCATGGATGTCAATGTGGGGGTCCCATACTCATGCCTCAGCCTCACCCAGTAGGTCAGCTGCAGAAAACCATAAAGAAATGTCTGGCAAAGTCCCACAATTGGGGACAATGAGGAAATATGCCCATACAGACCTATACAGTGATATCACAGCAGGTCTTGCAGTTGCAGTAAGGCTCTGAAGGGTGAGAGGTCTGAGACCCAAATGTCTGCCATTACAGTCTAACCTGTGGTCTTTAGTGATATGGCTGTAGTCTCCAAGACAGGCACAATACTATGCTAAATGGAACGAAAATGTAAAGGGAACATCAGCACAGTCTGTGCAAATATGGACAGCTGACAGGTGTGCCCCCCCACACCTACCCATGATCCTATAGAACTGCAGTAACATTAATGTTTGTAGGGTGTAAGCAACAGAGTACTAGGATCACCACCTGTCCCACTTTGTGAGGGACAGTCCCTCTTTTGGCAGTTATGTCCTGCATAAAAATTTAAAAAATGGCAAATGACTTGAGATTTTAGGACAAAAATATTTCCTGTAGTTTATGTAATACTTGCATAACACAATTATTCTTATCTGAAACATCTAAATGTTATAAGAAACAGAATAAGCAACTAGAATGCTACAAGAATAAGCTTTTATTTAGGCAAAAAAGTGAATTTATGTCCTTTGTACTGGCCATGGGTATGTTTTGCCCTGCAAAATCTGATGTTTATACCAAAAATGTCCCACTTTGGGCATTTGAAAAGGTGGCAACCCTACAGAGCACACATTCCCAGGGCTGTCCCAATCAACTTGATAACCTGTTGCATGTCCACAATATGCAGAGGGTCAATGATCTATGTGTATGTGTGGTCAATACTGCCAGTATGTGGCCTGCACTTATTCCTGACTGTTGTGTATTAGTGGCCTAGGTACAGTACTGTGGTGGACACGGTTCATGTTCCAAGAAGAACAGTGCCAACTATTCTGTATGTCAAATACAGCTATAGTAGAAGTTGTACACAATGTCCAGATGTAATATCTGTTCCTGAAGGAAAATTGGACAGGTCAGGGACAGGGGGCCACACATATGGACAGTACACAGCTCAGAGTAATCTACACAGTGCCTAGCATACCCCTCAACTGTACAGGCATGTTGCAGAATGCCCAGCTGTTTGAATCATATGTATGGTCTCTTTATTATGAAATTAGGTTTTCTGGCAAATCCTTGGCAAATCACAAAAGACTAAAGTCAGAAAATAATGATAGATTGTGGTTTCAGATTTTGTACCCTTTAGAAAACTGCATGGTAGTGGAAAATCTGTTATTGTATCACCTTACTAGGTTTTTAAGGCCAATAGTTAACAGTGGTCCCTATATGTAGGCCTTAGTCCCCAAATTACTTATGGCTTTGTCCGGATGTCTGGCATCAAAAAGTTGGAAGGTATTGTGCCTAGTAGGACAGCAGGTACCTGAAGGTCAGCGTACTGCCAGGTTATGAAAGGCTGCCACCTTTTGGTGTCAGCACTGACAACATGTCACTGGCCAACAGCCATACCCCTGGAATGACAGAGGTTGTCACAGAAAGAGGACAGGTATGCCTTGTATATCTGTCCTGCTTGTTCTAGCATTGCATTTGCCTGCCAACTATTTGCAAAGCAAGAAAGGGTCATGTCAAAACAGCAATGGCAGACAATGGGAAAGTAGACGTCATGCCCATAAGAGAAAGCTAGCAATTACCACACCGGTCTCCCAACTGTCTATGTTTGGCAGAACATTGTGAACACCCTGTCCCTATGTGTGGGCCTTTGTCTGACTGTTATATATGGGCCTGTCCAGATGTCAAGTCTGTGACAGTATGACAGCTAGGCCCACGTGTAACCTCCTAATACCATATAGCAGCACAAACCATCTTAGGACCACGGCAAATGTAGTGGTGCAATGATGGACAACCTGCTAAAAAGTACATTCAGAGGTGTGAAGTCCACAACCCTGTGTGTGATGTTACAGCATTTAGACTGCTCACATCAAAATTACAAATACATAACAGCAGCCACTGTGGCTAAAGCCTGTGACTGGACTACAGAAGAACAAAGAGACACACATAAGGTGGAAGGGGAACCACTGGCCAGACAAATGGGGAATGTGCACATTAGAACAAATTGTGCAGTAACATAGGTGTCATGCAGTGCTTAGAGTCAGTAAACATCACCTGCAAATACACAACACACACCCACATAGGTGGAGGTCCACAACAACTCAAAACCCCAAGCAAAGGACACCTCAGAGGCAAACACACATGAGAACTCCACAAACCTACAACCCCAGACCACGCATAGTCCACACACCAGGGTCTTGCCCACACTAAGGCCTTACCATACACCCACCATATTACTCATGGAAGACTCCAATGTGAGACACACAGAAGGGCCACACACCTGTCAGGATAAGAAGAATGTCACAGTTACTTGTTTCTCAGGTGCCATAATCTGTCATATCACACATGCACTCAAGTCACCCCACAACAGGTACAGGCTTGGTCCATGGCAGTGTGAATAATGTCAGATGCACCTCCCAGACTATAGGAAGACAGACATGATTCAGTCTGCTAAATATGTGTCCCATGCAGGTATGACCCTTGCCTTGAGCAGCATCCTGCTATCATCCAGAGTAATGGGTCAATACAAACATAAAGCGGTGTTAGTAACACTTGTCTCACTTACTGGTGTCATCTCAGGGGATCCACTGCTTGGCAGCCTGGGAACATATGATCGACAGAACACGCTGCCTTGCTTCAGATGGCCTGCATCTGTCTCACCTGGCCTACAGCCCTCTGGCAAAGACCAATGCCTCACCCATAGTGCCTTTGTAGGGAATGTCATAGGGTCCATACTACCAACATAACACAGTCCACAAAATGCAAATGAAAGGCCAAGCTGCTGAATGCTAGGAGCATACCTCTCAACCTTGTAGATCAAGAAATCTGGACAAAGCCATAAATAATGGGGGGGATAGAGATACTTTTTTAAATATTGCACTTGCAATGTTAGAAAGTTGATAGAATAACAAGGTTTGTATTAGCATTGCTTTTCTGAAGGGTATGAAGTCTGAAACTCGAATGTCTCTGTCATTATATCCTGATATCAACCTTAAGTGATTTGCAAGAAACCTGCTTGAAAATCACACTGTTATGGGAAACTAATCAGATATATAAGGCATGAATCTGGACATTCTGTGAAAATCTGTAGAGATGAGAGCTATGGCTAGGAGTCTAAACAGGGAAATGCATGCATTGCAGACAGTCGTAACCCTGGAAGATGGTGACATGTCTGCATTCACAGAAACCTGGCCCACAGGCATAGACAGAAACACATCCTTACCTGATCACTCATCGTATCACACAGACAGACCCTAAAATGTGGGCAGAAAAGCCAAAGGAGGTGGAATATAAATATATGTTAGAAAAACACACACCTCTAGGCTGGTCAAGCAGTCTGACACACACCAACCATTGGCAAGACCCCTATGCAAATTATAGGTAGCTACAGGCCAACATATCTGACTCAGGGACACCCACCCCACATATCTGGCCCTCTACAGATCTATCAGGATTCCACCCTTCACCCTTATCCTGCCTAACTTATATTACCCAACCATGGATTGGAAATCCATCCATGCCAGAACAGAAATGCACAGAGATTCCCCCATCTTAGCAATGCTACATCCTTAGGACAACCACTTGATACCCCCAGAGGATGTGATACCTATGTCAGACATGGCAGTAAGCAACATGATCAACCACTGGAGTATCCCTATGGTATCATCCCCCCTGGCAAGATCAGACAGAAAAGTGGTCATGTGTCATATCATCATCACCCCTGAACCCCCTCTAGCCATGGTAAAAGGGAGATATCCCACAAACTGATCAGCCACCAGTGGGATGGTATAAACAGCTGAACATCCCCCTACCCCACCAGAGGAGCAGGTACCAACATACAAATGTGCACAAAATTACTATGCCAGCATATATATATATATATATATATATATATATATATATATATATATATATATATATATATATATATATATATATATATATATATATACATACACATATACATATACAGATGCATGAAATGATAAGACAACATCACCGTCTGCAAGGGAGAGTAAACCTGTCCACCATCTGCAGTAAATAAACTATATAACACAAAGATAACATTGCTGAACAGGAGCAAGAAGGAGCAGGTGCACAATTGGAAGTAATCACCCCTTAGCTTGAACAAACAAAAAGGAGTACCAGTTAAATCCACTAAAGGCAACATTGAGTCCAAATTACCCACATCTAAGACAGACAATAGTAAGGCCTTCCTCACATATGTCAGTATTCCGAAAGGAAACTTCCAGATCTGTGCAGAACTGGTGGTCAAGGACACCAAATACACAGATGCTGTAGATATAGCCAATCCACTGATTGGCAGATTCAGTGGAAATGTCTTACCTCTGCCCCCCCTCATGGAAGCAGGACATCCCCCAGTACCTGAACACCCAGCCCTCTTCACTAGGGAACAAGGCATCACTGCCATCTCAAAGTCAAGAAGACAGCCACCATGGTACCTGAAGACATCCTAGGCTGCAACCTTACAGGAACTCAGGCATGAACTGGCAGCATCATTATGCACCCTACACACCCAAACCCTAAGTATTGTCTTTGTCACAGCTGAATGACAGACAGCCACTGTCATCCCTTCACACCAAGGTGTACTGTTCACCGATCCAGGAAATGAAAGACCTATCAGCTTAACTAGCCTGATCTGCAAGGCCATACAATGGATTATCATGGATAACATTAACAGGGACATTGGCAAAATCCAAATACATTACCTTACACAGCCTGCCATTCTCAGGGAGGTATGTCAGTGAACTCTGGATGACTTCCCTGAGGCAGCTAACAAAGACATGGATGAGGGAAATATGGTGCACAACGGCCATCTTGACCTGGCCAAAGCCTTACACATTATTACCCTCTTAGCCATAGTACATGAACTCTGTCAATGAGACAGCAATCCATATGTTACCAGATGGGTAACAAACTGCTGCTTTGATAGAACCCACATAATCATAATAGAGGTAGCCAACTGAAACAGTACAGTTGTACTGAGTGGCATATTGCAAGGATCATTCTGGGGGCCCCTGGTATATGGGATATACGTCCCTGAGGTGCAGGCCAAAAACACTGGCCTATGGCTGACCAAGTAGGAAGATGACTGCAAGCTAAGACAGACATCAATACTTAAAATGATGTGGACGTCCTACAACAGGGTCTCAGCAAAACAAATGACTGATGTCAGAAACATCGCCTCAAGCTGAATGTCCACAGATGCATTGGCATCCCCTTTAGGGAGACTGATGGCCCCACATAGTATCACATTAACAACAATGATCAGCAGTGAGGCAGTTGGACACCCAGGTGGATAGCAACCTGAAGTCTGAGCACCATGTTGCCTCCATTGTACAGACAGATTCATAGATGGGACAACTCAGACATAAGGGTTGTCCATCCAGGGACAATGAGGTCATAAGATCCATGTATGCTAACCTTATAAGGCCAATTATTTTGTTCATTGCCCCCTTCGGCATATACCTCACAAAGCACATGCAGCAGCTGGAGAGACCACAGCAGTTCCTCACTGGGAGAATGCAGGACCACAAACACCTACCCTACACAGATGGGCTTTAACAGCACTGTCCCTCTACTCAGTTCCATACAGACTCCACAGAGGTGACCACTGTCTGGCATACAAAGCAGTCCAGACCCAGCCTTGATGGAACTCTTGCACATCTGGAAGTCAAGGCCCACTAGATCTACCTGTAGGTGCAGCATCAACCTGGTCTCTGATATCTAAAGGGCTTGGTGTGACAGATACATGTCCCACACACTCCCCATCTGCAGAATACACTCCCTATCCACACCAAGCCAAGTGCCTCAATACCCTAGTGAAGTGCTCCCTGTATAAATGCATGGGAAACAGAATATACAGTTCATTGATTCCACCTGTGTCCCTGCTGGGCAGGGGCTCTGGGTACTGACATATCTTTACCTGGGCTACACTCTCATCTGTGAGGGTTAGAAGGGCTTCAGGGCCAATGGTCTACTAACCTCATATCAACCTATCAAACTATACATAGATGTATGTCAGTGGTTCACCACATTACTCTGTACTGCTCTGCCACTGACATAACTGGAAATCACAGTTCTATGTGGAGCATACCACACATAGAATGGACATCTCTGCCAGTAGAATGCACTCTGTACCCACACCCATACCTCTCAATGTTCTACATCAAGACATCTGGACAAGGTCATAAATAAAAGTGCAACAAAGGCCCAATGATAGGCTTGTATTTTAAATATTGCCCTTACAAACTTAGAAAGTTGGTAGAATAACAGGTTTTGCATTAGCATGTATTGGTGAAGGTTATGAAGTTTGAAACACAAATATTCCATCATTTTTTTTCTAATTCTCACTCTTTAAGTATATGCCACCAACCTGCCAGGAAACCACAAGTGTATGACACATGGATAATAAGTAATGGACAAACATCTGGACAATCTGAACAAACCTGTAGAGTTGAGAGGTATGCCCACACCAGGATATTACCTTCTAGGTAAGAAGAATACCACACAAGCAGGAGATATGCCAGTATATGAAAAAGGTGCTGGACTGTTTACACAGCTTCATCAGTCAATCAGCTTTAGCCACACCTCTCAATTGGCCAGATTGTGCAAGAATGTCTAGCGTATGGCTTATAATATTGGTCTGTGTATCACTCATCTTGTATTTCTCTGGTAAATCACTGTGATGATGTGAGGATTCCTGTCAGTAGGTAATGACACATTACATAACAGTGTCAAATGTCCCATATGACAGAAAATGTCTGCTACAGCAAACCCTGTAACTCTAGCAACTCATACATTAATAAGAGAAATAGTTACATCATCTCCCTATGTTTGGGCCGTCTCCCCATTTTGGCAGGCTATCGCCAGACATCTTGCACTAACAGGTTGAGAGGTATGGCTGTAGCACACAAATCCCCAGACTGGAGTACAACAATCTCTGGAATGGAGCCCCACACTTACTATACAACGTCATACTGGGCATGCTCCTATATTTAGAGAAGTAAAGCCCATGTTGGAAACCACATCGGACTATATATCTGTATTGTGCAGATGTCCTTGTATGCACACAGCTATGTACACCTTAACTGTCTCCACACATGCCCATCAGACAGGATTACCCACAGTCAGCTGTAGGTGGCACATATATGGTATATCTGCATCTGTTACATCTGATACACACACATATTTATGGGCAACATATTACAATATGTTAACCATACACACACATAGACATGGGGAAGAGAGAGACAGACAGTGACATAGAGAGAGATAGAGAGACAGAGACACACACACAGGGAGACACACACAGAGAGTGAGTCATACACAGGGATAGCTGGAATGGTATAGAGTGATGCCCTGCTGCAGACTGTTGCATAACAGTTGTAACCAGTTGCACGTCCCAGCATGAAAGTGAGATCCATTCTGTGATAGTACTGAGGTGGGAGTTGTAATATCACATCACCTGTCTGTGTGTGTGTGTGTGTGTGTGTGTGTGTGTGTGTGTGTGTGTGTGTGTGTGTGTGTGTGTGTGTGTGTGTGTGTCTGTAGGTTTATGTATTAGGAGCCCTTTCCCACCCAGTACACTTCCCATTGCCCTTCTTGACAAGATTTGCTAATGTCATTCACCTTAGAAGTACCTTTGGACTAACCTCAGCCCTATAAGCTATGTGGTGTATGCGATAATTGTGTCACACTATAGTACAAATAACTAGATAGGTAAGGATTCTGACCTCAGTCCCGGCATATGTAAGTGGGTGTGTGTAGGAATAAGAGTTTTAGTCCTTTCCCAACCAGTACACTTCCCATTGCCCTACTTTACAAGATCTGCTGATGTCATTCAACTTAGAAGTACCTTTGGACTGGCCTCAACCCTATAAGCTCTGTGGTGCATGCAATAATTGTGTAACACTATAGTACAAATAACTAGATAGGCAGGGGTTCTACTCTTAGTACTGGCAAGTGTGTGTAAGTGTGTGTATAAGTGTGCAGCTTAGTCAGATAAAGTGTTTTGCAGACCTTCCCATCCACATGTCCCTGTGCCCTACTTTACAAGGGCTGTTGATGTTGTTCACCTTAAAACCACTGTTGGACTGCCCTCAGCCCTATAATCTCTATGGCATGTGCAATAACCATGTAACAGTATAATACAGATAACTAGATAGGTAGGAGTTCTAATCTCAGTCCTGGGAAATGTAAGTGTGTGTGCTTGTAAGTGTGTATATTTGTAGGCTACAGTATTTTGAGGCCTTTCTCCCCAGTACACTTCCCCATTGTCATACTTTACAATGGCTGGTGATGTTATTCACCTTGAAAGTACCTTGGGACACTCTTCAACCCTATAAGCTCTGTGGTGCATGTGATAACTGCATAACACTGTAGTGTCAACAACTGGATAGGTAGGGGTTCACAGCTCAATACAGGCAAATGTGATACTGTGTGTGTGTGTGTGTGTGTGTGTGTGTGTGTGTGTATGTGTGTGTGTGTGTGTGTGTGTGTGTGTGTGTGTGTGTGTGTGTGTGTGTGTGTGTGTGTGTGTGTGTGTGTGTGTGTGTGTGTGTGTGTGTGTGTGTGTGTGTGTGTGTATTTGGCTGAGGCCATATACTTTGGGGGTGTGGGTTTTACCATTTTGAGGTATGTTCCACCCATTACACTTCCCACTGCCCTCTTTACAAGGGCTTCTGATGTCATCCACCATAGAAGTACCTGTATACACTTCTTAGCCCTATAAGCCCTACGCCATGTGCAATAACTTTGTAATTGTACAGTACAATTAATTAGATAGGCAGAGGGTATAGCCTCGGTTCTGGCAAATGTGTGTGTGTGTGTGTGTGTGTGTGTGTGTGTGTGTGTGTGTGTGTGTGTGTGTGTGTGTGTGTGTATGCGTGTAAGTGTTTGTAAGTGGGTATATTTGTAGGATACAACATTTTGAGTCCTTTCCCTCTCAGTACACTTCCTCATTGCCATGCTGGTGATGTTATACACCTTAAAAGTACCTTGGGACACTCTTCAACCCTATGAGCTCTGTGGCATGTGCATTAACTGCATAACACCATAGTTCCAACAATTAGATAGGTAGGGGTTCAAAACTCAATGCTGGCAACTGTGATACTGTGTGTGTGTGTGTGTGTGTGTGTGTGTGTGTGTGTGTGTGTGTGTGTGTGTGCGTGTGTGCGTGTGTGCGTGTGTGCGTGTGTGTGTGTTTGTGTGTGTGTGTGTGTTTGAGAACTGTATTCTCCGTGGATGTGTGAGAACTCTCAAACTACCTAGACTATCTCCAACTCACTACTGCATATGGACTCATATTTCACCCAACAAAATGTCCCATTCTAACTAACATCCTTCCCCTTTATACACCCAACAGAGCTCTCAGATCTGAAAATCATAACTTAATTACTATCCATAAACCTAAACATCCTGCTGGCCCACTTCTCATATCTTTCTCACTAGGCAAAAAATTGAATTCCCTTCCCTCCACACCAATAATCATACCAAACTCAGAAAACTTCAAAACCCAACTATTCAAACACCTGTCCACTAAATGGAAATGTACCTGCCTTCACCCAACCTAATCAAAGGGGGTTCTCTCTCTGGTTCCCAAGTTCTACAACTCTCATAGTTATCTTCCTATGAGCCTATCTAAGCTCTCAGCAATTTCTATAGCTTCTCTCTAATCTCTCAATAACTCCTACAGCTATCCTCACACAGCCCAACCTTGTAAATATTGTAAATAGCATTCTACTGTTGATGTGTGTATGCAAAGCATATTTACATTTTCTTAAAAGGTTTGTATGTAAACTGTTTCCACACCTAACACATATCTGTTTTCCTCAAATGAAACTGTATGATCCCTACCTTCAAGCTTAGGTTCATAGGTTCATAGGTTGGTACTAGGCTATAGCCCCTAGGGCCTATACAAGCCTAGCCATAACAATTCCCTAGCTATTTCTTCCCACACTATTTACTTCCCTGGACCCCTGTCTAGCAGGGTGACTGATGTGATCCCCGGGGTGAATTTTCTTTCTCCCATCCAATCATCAAGGTTCCTTTTGAAGAGGGCCAAAGAGGCACTCTGCTTGACATGTATGGTCAGTCTATTCCAGAGTCTGGGGAGTCTCTGGGTCAGGAACCTATCCCTCCAGCATGTTTTGTTTATTGTGATGACAAGATTTAGATCCCTGGAGCATGTGGCTCTGAGGGATTGGGATTTCTTTAAGTGTAGCATGTCCAACACCTCTGGGTTTGACATGGCCTTGTATGTTAAGCAGAGATCACCTTGGAGAAGACGATATGTGACAGAGTATAGCTGGCGTTTTTTAAGGCAGTCAGCATAGGGCATCTGCTTTAGGCCTGTGATTCTTTTAGTGAGGTATTTCTGTGGCCTTCCCAGTTGTTGCAGATGTCTTGAGAGGTACCATACCAAATGGGGAGTTGTATTCTATAATGGGTCTAATGAGGGATGAGTACAGTGGGACAATGACCTCCTTTTTTCTGGATGAAAAGTCCTTAGTGATGAGGTGTGCCACATAGAAGGATTTCCTGAGTGTTGTGGCGATGTGGTCATTGAAGGTGAGAACACTGTCCACCTGTGTCCCTAAGTCTCTTATCACACTTTTGGTGTTTAGTGCACTGCCACCTATGTGATAATTAACGGGTACATGTTTTCTCCAAAGGGGATAACTGTACATTTCTTGGCATTGAGCTTGAGCCCATGGCTCTGGCACCAAGCATCTGTTTCTGTAAGGCCCTTTTGTAGAGTATCCACATCATTTGGGGATTCATTAATGGCTCCTAGTTTGCAGTCATCTGCGAACATTGTTAGCCAGAGTCCCTTAGTGTTGGCCTGTACTTCAGAGAAGTAGATGCCAAACAAGAGCGGTCCCAGGACTAAACACTGAGGTACTCCAATTGTCACTTGTCTTGAGCTGGATTTGGAGTCAGCTACTTTTACAGTGTGGGTTCTGTCAGTAAGCCATTTGGCAATCCATCGAGTGATGTAGGGATTAATGCCCAGCTTAGTAAGTTTATCTATGATTCCAGAGTGGGGGATAGTGTCAAAGGCCTTGGCGAGATCCAGATAGGCTGTGTGGACTGCCTTACCCTCGTCCACACCTCTGGAGACTGATTCAAAGAAGTCAATAAGGTTCAGGATACAGGATCGGCCCTTCATGAACCCAAACTGGGTGGGGTCCAGTGTTTTAAGGTTGCCAATGTCTTTGTTTATAAGTTCCATGATAATACTTTCCATGGCCTTGCAGATCAGGCTCATCAGACTGATGGGGCAGTAGTTCCTGGGATCCAAGGTGGATCCCCCCTTGTGGAGTAGGATAACTCTAGCTGTGCGCCACTCAGTGGGCATGAAGCCTGAGGTGAGGGTATGATTAAACATGACACTTAGGTGAGGTTCCAGTTCATTTTGTAGTTCATGTAGTACACAGCCTGGGATGTCATCTGGTCCCATGGATGCTGTATTTTTAGCTTTGGAGAGTGTGTTTTTTACCTGTGTGGCCATTATTACCAGAATTTGGCAATCTTCCAGTATTGAGATGGGCCATTTTGGGGGTGAGAGGGGGAGAAGTTGGCATTGAATCGATCTGCCAGGATATTGAATTTGTTAACTATGCAGGATATTGAATGCATTTATGAGTAACTATTCTACATAATATTATCTCTAATATTAACTATCAGCCATATCTAAACTGTCAAATGCATCTTGGAGCTTTTCTCCCCAGGCCTCTACTGAAAATGGGTCAATTTGTCCCAGTGGACTTCCCTGGTAATCAAATTGCAAATAAATAAAATAAATAAATATTCTCTGGGGGCCTGGATTTTACCATTTTGAGGTGTGTTTCACCCATTTCACTTCCCACTGCCCACCTTACAAGAGCTGCTGATGTCATCCACCATAGGAGTACCTGTATACACTTCTCAGTCATATAAGCTCTGTGCCATGTGCAATAACTGTGTAATAGTACAGCAGAATTAATTAGATAGGGAGGGGGTTTAGCCTCAGTTCTTGCAAATGTGTGTGTGCATATAAGTGTGTGTGTAAGTATTTATAAGTGTGTATATTTGTAGGATACAGTATTTTGAGGCATTTCCCTCCCAGTACTATTCCCCATTGACATACATTACAAGGGCTGGTGATGTTATATACCTTAGAAGTACCCCGGGACACTCTTCAACCCTATAAGCCCTGTGGAACATGTAATAACTGCATAACACTGTAGTACCAGCAATGGGATAGGTAGGGGTTCAAAACTCAATACTGGCAACTGTGATACTGTGTGTGTGTCTGAGAAGCATATTCCCTGTGACTGTTGTGTGCGTTGGTACATATTTTTAAGGCCTGTTGAATCCCACACCATGGCATTAATTTGCAGAGCCAGTTAATGGCATCTGCTGTACATGCAGCATGTTACACTGTACAGCCCATACCAGCCATCTGTATATATGTATATAGAATGATGTTTGCAACCAATATGTTGTCTGTGACACCTAACAATGGGCATTTATGAGACACATTGCCAAACTGTAACAGTCATTGTAGTGACAGGCATGGCAGCAGCAGACCTCATACCTGTCTGAGACATAATGCTGTTAGACAGACTGTTACCCTATCACTGTATCACATCACCTTGCAGCAGTCTACAGACAGACATCAGGTAAATGCCATATGTGAAGCTGGGGCAAACAGCAAACATTGGTCATACCCATCACATATTACTGTGACACACATGGGAAATGGATAGGGGAACAGGCCATGCAACTGAATGCACCTTCCAAAGGGTAAGTGTTGTTACATGACAATAGCTGTCATTAACCTACAATGTCAGTCTGTCATGATTTTGCCAGATGTTGGCCAGAAAACCACATGTACATAATTAATGTGAAGAAATCATGTGTCAGAGATCAGGACAATCTGCACACATATCCAGAGGTCAGAGGTATGGCCACCATCTGTACCCATACCTCCCAAGCTGTCAGATCAAGGACTGTTCATAAAGCCATAAATAATGGGGTGACAAAGGACACATAATAAGGACACCTGTAAAATATTGCTCCTATAAACATATAACAGGGTTTGCATTAGCATAGATGGTCTGAATGGTATGAAGTGTGCAACTCATAATGTATGCCATTATGTTATGAGTGCAGCCCACAATGGTTTGGCAACAATGTGCCAGACAGACACAGGTGTATGAGAAAATGCAGTACTGATATGTGGCATGCATCAGGATAGCCTGTGTGAACTGTACAGTTGAGAGGTATGTCTGAACCACCCTGTAGGTTGCAGTCCATGTTTGCCAAGGTATAACCTGTACTGACAACTGAAACATTAAAAGATGTCCCAGAACTGTGGGACAAGAAACATGTAATGCAGGTCTGTACTGATTGCATAGAGACATGATTGCACATCAAAAGCCAGGGAACCATGTTAGCTAGGCTTACATAGGCCCTCGGGCCAATAGACTAGTGCCTACCTATGAACCTATAATGTCATGAGAAATACTGTAAATGAAGCTAATGTCACACAAAGAAGATGTCATACTAGCATACTAGAGGACATCCTGTGTGTTGCACTTGCCATGGACATGCTATGTGCTGCCAACTGTCACATTACTACAACTTGTGTCCCACACACCACAATTGATAATGTCACACACATTGTGTGTTGCCTATGTGTGTGTAATATGTAGACATGAGAAAGCCCTGTGACTACTGTGTGCCCACAAGATAGGTGAATCTGTTGGGGTTAAGGTCATGGCTAGGCTTGTGAGGGACCTAGTGCCAGTACTCCAGTAACCTCCTCTGTATGTATGAGTCTGTGGTACTATAGAACACTGAGGTGACATGTATGAAGGCTAGCTGTCTGTAACAAGGGGTATGTATGCAAGGTCACACTGTCTGCCAATAGTGTTCCTCACACACTGTTGCATGCATACACACCTGGTAAACATGTACATATACAGCTGTACCTTGGCTATGAAATGGTCGATGTGTTTTACACTCTGCCATACTCCATGTTGGAAATGTCTGCAGGGCCACAGCCTGCAGGCACACAGACTTCTGGAACACAAACAGAATGCAGCATGTCAGACTGCATTCAGTCAGCGGTACTAACACCAATAATGCATCATGGCTAATAAGGTACATACACTTTGATGTGTACCCATAACAAATGCAAGCAGGCAGCATCTTACATAGCATTGCATAGCTACACTGTACTATTTTCACCATGTGCATCAGACCCATATTAACATGTTCCTGCATCGATGGTATGGATGACAGGGATGTGGCACAGGCATCATCATATGCACAGGGTGTGGTGTGTGTCTGCCAGAGGGCTAGGCTGGGCCATATGGTTGGCATCACATGTGTGTGTTTGGAGTGGTGTTCTAGAAATGGGATGTGCAGAGGTGCTATGTGTGTCTAGAGATGACCTGCATGTGATAGAGATGTATGTGTGTTTGTATGCACACAGTCATGTCATGTGGCTGCCCTACAAAGGGGTATGTTGGACAGCTGTGGACCATACATGGCAGGGTGTACAGTTCACCATCTCCATCCACAGACACAGGAACTGGTCCTGCCATGGGTATCACTGGCACCACCAAGCCCAAGGCCAGATGCAGTACTACTCCCTAATTGTGACTGCTGTCTGCTGGATCTTTGTCCCTGATGGGACCTGCCAGGACCACGTGCCCATGGCCTGCTGTGATGTGGTGTGGACAGCACTCCTCCTTCAGTAGTTCTGGTGGTACTGCCACTATGGGAGTGTGAAGGTGCATGGCCCTGTAGACTCTCAGCTGATCTTGGTGCTGATTTATGTCCATGTGGCTGACGCCCATCCCCTACCATACACACTGCAACACAGACATTCCACGGTCAAGGATTGCCAAGGTCTCACCCCACCGTCTATTCATGACCTCAGTATTGTGACATGTGGCCTCCACAAGTTCATGTAAGTCATCATGGATGCCAGGAAGAGTTATATTTTGCTTGGTGTTGCATTCAGTACATGCCTATGCCTCCATGATGGACCAAAACATGCATCTGGTGACACCTGCTGTGGCACTTGCAAAAGGGGCTTGACGAGCAGCAGTACTTCGACCGCCCCTGACCATCCGTCTATGTGGGACATCGCATGCACTTTAGCTATGGCTAGTGCCTAAACTCACACTTGCCATAGTCACCACACTAGCCTGTTCCATGCCACCACTTACCAACTGTCCATTATCTGTGGCCACTGGTGACAGGGTATGTGTGGGCATTGTGATTGTGTGCAGGGACATTGTGGATGACAGCAGGATGCCAACCGATGGAACAGATTCAGCCTCTGACAACCCCACCTGTGCCTCACTATGACTACCATCATCGTCAAAGTCCACAGAGACACTGACATCAGGTTCTGAGCAGGAGGGACCATGACCACCATGTCCACCTGTGAGGGGAAGACAACATATGTAAATAAATACTTGCACTATAAGGTGTGCCTGTACACACACATGCACTAATGCACATGTATGCGCGCGTGCACACACACACACACACACACACACACACACACACACACACATACACACGCACACATGCACACACACACAGACACATACAGGTGTGGTGGCACAAAGGCATTACACAGGCCTCACAATATCCAAATGGTGACATGCATGACATACAGTCAGACCACAACATACACACTCTGGAGAGGCCTTCAACATCATGCAGTGCAGCAATTTCCACTCAATGTTACTACTAATATACACCTCTGAGATATGTGAGCAGTGGTAGTGGGTGATGGGCCTTCACCTAGCGCTCACTGCACCCATGTACACATTATTGCTGTTCACCTGTATAGCACAGTGCCAACTCCTACAGAACATACCTCTCAACTGTACAGACTTTCACAGAATGTCTAGATGTCTGGCTCATAATTTTGGTCTGTTCCTCATAAATCCTGTGCTTGTCTGACACATTACTGGGATGATCTGAGGATTGACATCACTAATTGATGACATATATTTCAGTTACAGACTTCAAAGCCTGCAGCAAATGTATGTTAAAACAAATCTGATTACTCTAACAACTGTCTAAGCTTACAGTGGATATAATAAGTGTGCACATCCCTGTTAACATGCCAGGTTGTTGTGATATATAAACTGAGACCACAATAAATAATTTCAAAACCTTTCCCACCTTTAATGTGACCTATAACCTGTACAATCCAATTGAAAAAACAAACAAATCTGTTAGGAGTAAAATATAGCAAATAAAATATGTACAATAGGCTGGTTGCCTAAGTGTGCACACCCTTAAACTAATACTTTGTTGAAGCACCTTTTGATTTAATTACAACATTCAGCCTTCTTGGGAAGGAATCTATCAGCATGGGACTTCTTGAATTGGCAATATTTGCCCACTCTTCCTTGCTGAAGCCCTCCAACTCTGTCAGATTGCGAGGACATCTCTTGTGCACAGCCTCTTTAGGTCACCCCACAGATTTTCTATTTGATTTAGGTCTGGGCTCTGGCTGGACCATTCCAAAACGTTGACTGTCTTCTGGTGAAGCCATTCATTTTTTGATTTGGACGTATGCTTCGGGTCATTGTCGCGTTGATAGGTGAAAGTCCTCTTCATCTTCAGCTTTCTTGCAGATGCCTGAAGGTTTTGGGATGAAAGTGACTGGTATTTGGAACTGTTTATAATTCCCTCCACCTTGACTAAAGCCCCAGTTCCAGCTTATGAACAACAACCCCAAAGCAGGACACTGCCACCACCATGTTTCACCATGGGGATGGTGTTCTTTTGGTGATGCGAAGTGTTGCTTTTGCGCCAAACGTACCTTTTGGAATTGTGGCCATACAGTTCACCCTTGGTCTCATTAGACCATAGCACAATTTTCCCACATACTTTTGGGGGACTTGATGTATTGTTTTCACATTTTAGCCAGGCCTGGATGTTGTTCTGTGTGAGAAAAGGCTTCCATCCTCCAACCCTACCCCATAGGCCTGACATATGGAGAATACAGGAGATTGTTGTCACCTGTAGTACACAATCAGTACTTGCCAGAGATTCCTGCAGCTACTGCAGTGCTGCTATAGGTCTCCTGGCAGCCTCCCTGGCCAGTTTTTGTCTTGTCTTTTCATCAGATTTGGAGGGATGTCCAGTTCTTTGCAACATCACTATTATCCCACATTTTCTCCACTTTTTGATGACTGTCTTCACTGTGTTCCATGGTATATGCAATGCTGTGGAAATATTTCTGTACCCTTCTCCTGGCTAATACCTTTCAACAATGAGATCTCTTTGATGCTTTGTAAGCTCTCTGCGAACCATGGCTTTTGCTGTAGCAGGCAACTGAGTAAATGTCAGGGAAATCCTAATAGGATAGCTCACCATTATTTGGTGTTAATCAGAGTCTCTTTAATTGATAGCAGGGGTATACCCAAGAAGACTGACTGCTGTAATTAAATCAAAAGGTGCTTCAACAATGTATTATTTTAAGGGTGTGCACACTTATGCATCTAGTTTATTGTACGTTTCTTATTTTTCATATTTGTTCCCCTAACATATTTGTTTGTTTTTCAATTGGATTGTACAGGTTATAGGTCACATTAAAGGTGGGAAGAGTTTTGAAATGACTTATTGAGGTCTCATTCTCGTATATCATAAAAAACTGCCATTTTAACAGGGGTGTGTACACCTTTTCTAGCCACTGTATAAGAGTAATATTTAAAATATTCCCCTAGTTTTGGGCCTTTGGCCCTCCCATTTTGTCAGTCTATGACCAGATTTCTTGCACTGACAGGTTGTGAGGTATGCTACAGAAATTTTACATCTCCTGCAAACAGGCATCTGTGATGACCACTGTGATGCAATGCAGTTAACCCCACCACAAGTGAATATTCACATATGGCAATATGGCTAAGAGTGACAGTTGTGTGTATGATAAAATGCATGCCCTTAACATGCCTGGGGTATTGGTGAGCCACAACAGGGCAATTCCATACTCACTGGCTTCAGGATGCTGTCCCACATCCAGACCAGAAGGTCCTATGTAGTTGTGGGAGAGAGGTATTGTCAGCAGACTCATGTGTGGCATTGGTACAAGATGAATGCTGCATTTCTGCATATGTACAGTACAAGCTCTGATACTACACAACTTGCTGTCCTTCACCATAGATGTGTAGTTCTGTGCATTACTAAACCCCACCCATAACTGTGTTTTGACCTGGCATATGCATCTAGATAGGCTGTCTTCACTCTGCTGTTGTTGTGTGGAGGGTGCCCCAAGGTTGACAAGGAGCTCCTCCATAGGTGTAAGTGGGGCCTGCATAGCAAGACTCCCACCTGTTGCTGTGTGATCTCTGGCCACAGCAGCACCCCTTCGGCAGGTGATGGATGAGGTCAGTCACACAATGCTTGACCTGTACGTAACTTTGTGTGTGCTGACCCATGTCATTTACCCTGTGGACAAGGTCGTCCCACAGGGGGGGTCCGCTCCCGCAGATGCATTTGGCTACGCCCAAACATCATCCCATGGTGTTGGACTATGGTGTCGATGATTGCTGATCTCTCTGTGTCTGAGTATGGTGGCTGTCTGGCATGCTGCATGTCACCTTGAAAACATAAACAGGGAAACACATAACTGGGACTCATATATTGGTCAATGTTATTTACAGAACCTGCACATCAACATTGACTAGCACTAGCTACCACTTATGACCACATCATACCCCTGTCATCTATCAGCACAGTATGAGCTTGCATTGCACTCCTGGTCCTGATGTGTCATGCTCTCCCCAGTGAGGGCCAGTAAATTGCATACTCCTCCATTCATCATTCACTTATGTGTAGTGGGATGACAGTGGCCATCTTCCATGCAGATGAGATGTCAATGGTGCTCAGGCTTTGTTTGACTACAGTGTGTAATGGAGATGGGAGCACATGCCTGAGTTCATGTAGGATGCAGACAGGGATGTTACCAGGTCCCATGGAGACTTAATTTTCTTGCCTTTGAGTAGGCATTATGGACCTGCTCCCTGATGATGAGGGAAGGGATGCGGGTGCTGTGCATATCCACCTATACTGATGGGGGACAGGTGGGTGATGTTTTAACCTGTCTGCAGCGGGTTGGCTATAGCTATGGCATGTGTGTATGTGTTGGATTGCCCACCATTACAGGGTGAGTTGGGTTGTTGCATCTGTTGAAGACATATGTGATGATGACCTTGTGATTGGCCTTGGTGGATGTAATCAATTTGTACTGATAATTAGCCTTACAGTGATTCACTTATGACCTTATATACTTGTGCTTGTTCAGACAAATCTGGACTTGCTTTCAAGTTGGTGCCTGCTCCTACTTGGCCCTGTACAGCAAATATAGTGACCTATCCTGTGGTTTGTGTATTGCAGCTGTCCACCAAAGGGGATTACTCTACCTTGGTAGAGGCTAGTTTTATGAGTCAGGTATTGCTGAGCCCATACAGCTATGTAGGTGCTCATATAGCTGTTTGTATTAGGCATGGACACAAGGTCATAACACAGCTGGACACTTCTCCAATTTCAACCTGATAATCATGCTTATTCTAGTGCCCATTTCTGTGTTAGGGCAATGCAACAACCAGTAGCTGTAGACATTTATGTCTGTTGGATGCACTGAAACTATGATTATACACATGTACAACATGTACAGCTTATTTATGTGACATTTTGCATCTCATGTCTGTTGTTTTGAGGCTTCCAGCTACACCTACTCAAACATACATGTGCACAGGTAATACCCAATATATATTTCTGTTCTATGGCAGCATGGCACACTGTATTTACACACTTGCTGCTCAGTCATACCTCTCAACCTGTCAGAGCAGGGCATCTGGATGATGGCACACATAAATGGGGGGGCAATGGCCCAAATTTAGTGACACCTTATTAATATTGCTGTAACATATTTAAGTCAGTTGATAGCACAGTAGGCTTTGCATTCACAGAAATACCCTGGAGGATGTCCAACATTCATATGTATGCTATTAAGTTCTGATGTCATTCTTCACAGATATGCCAATGATTTGCCAGACATAACACAACTCTATGAAGAAATGATTACAAATATGAGGCACACATGTGATCAGTGTGCAGAACACTGGACAGTTGAATGGTGTGAGCTCAGTATATCACATGCAGTTCAACACACACTTCTGCGACAGTAGCTTGCTATGAACATACCCTGTAGAGGTCTCTTAGATTTGTAAAACAAACATGTGTATCATAGTTGTATTCACAATTAACATATGGATATTTATGACATCCCAGTAGCTGGCCTAGCAGTGTCACATCAGTATTGTTCAACAGACACCCCAGCAGTAGTCATACATGAGTGTCCTTTCCTGGGGTGACTCAGGGGCCTGAGCTGTAATGTATGTCACTGCAGATAGAGCCAGATGCTATGGCCATAGGTGCTGTTCAGCAATATATCAGTACAGCAAGTGTTGCTGAGACATATTTGTTTAACTTCCTATTTCCCATTATTGCATACACCCTACTGCATTCCATCACATGCTTCCTTGTTTGGCATACCTTTCTTTCCAAGTGTTCCTGTATATCATTTCTTTCTTTCTTTCTCTCTCTCTTTCTTTCTCTCTCTCTCTCTCTCTCTCTCTCTCCACATGGCAGCAGATTGTCTTTTGCAGGTAATGCTCATGAGCAGGTCATGGCCTGTGCCTCTGCACCAATTGGTGTCCTCCACTTGATAATTGTATGCAGAACAGCTGCACTCTTATTCCAATAGTCAATGGCATGGCAACACACTCCTATAATTGAGTACTTCATGTGGGCGTTGCCCATTTTCCTTGCCAGTGAGGGGGACATCATGGAGGTGTGTAAACTACAGCATCGCAGATGGTAGGTGGAAATACCTCTTACAACAAGACATGTGGAGACAGCCCAACAAAATGGGGAAGAAGGTTCCATACTTAGGAACAGAATGCAAGTATTGCTGTTATACAATTGGAATAATCCTAGATTAACAGGGTTTGCCTGCACATGCATTTTCTATGTGATTTCAGGTCTGACAGTGTTATGTGCATGGCATAACTCTAAACTGTAGGGCTATCTGCAGAATGGACAGAGGTTTGACTCTTATGTTTGGTCTGTTCCTCAGACAGTTTTTGTCCTTGGCAATTCAGTAAGATACTGTGGGGATTGCAGTCAGTAAATGCCAACATCCATTTGTGTTTCTGACTTTATATCCCTCAGATAAGATATGTTACCACAAACCCTCTTACACCAGCCACCTTCTCTGTTTATAACAGCAATATTTCAAATATGCCCCTGTTTTTGGGCCTCTGTCCTCCAATTATGTCAGGCTTTGTCCAGGTGTCATACACTAAAAGGTTGATAGGTATGGTATATCATTATTTAGTGCCTTAATTCCTGATATCATCCCAGTGATGTAGCAGAATCACAGGTATGTTTTGAGGAAGAGGCCATACAATATGAGGCCAAAGCCTGGACATTCTGTGGGAATCGGTACAGTTGAGAGGTCTGTATATGTCTGGCCATTAACAGACTGTCAAGACTGTGTAGCAGTGTAGTGTATGAATGTTAGTTGGGCTGTGTGTGGGGTAAATGTGAGTATCATGGGTCCTTTTCTATCTGACTGTGCATGCTGCTCCAGTTTCTGGTGGTCTATCGACTGTGTATGTTTCTAGGGTCAGACTGAGACATGTCCCATACCAACTCAGGATTCCTACTACACTGCCACTTGGGGCAGTATATGTAGGGGTAGTGTGTGAGTGGCAAAGAGGATATATTCATTCACACAGTTGTTATACTCTAGTGTTCCGTTGGCTTACTGGTATGTCCCTGTGACTGTGGTGCAATTGGTTGTGGGTATGCACTTTCACACTGGTGTCTGTTTCTCACTACTGTTACATCCCTGTAGTGCCTAATATATTTGCAAATGCATGTGTAATTCCCTATAGCTGATTTGGGGTAGTGTTGTGTCAGTCTGACTGTAGTTAGGATTGTGCTTGGTGACATGCATGGCAGCTCAGTGTAGTTTCTCTAATGTTATGTTATGTCCAGATATTTGTAGGATGTCCAGTTGGCTGCCTCATATCTTTGTTCTGGTCCCCATAACTGCTGTGTATTTCTGACAAATCAATGAGATGATGTGCACATTGAAGTCACTAATGAGAAGCAACTGAGTCCTGGACTTGTGATATTTCAGACAATATATGTTAGAACAGACTGTGTTACTGCAGCAACTTTCTCAGCTTATCTACTCAATTATTTCAAATATGTCCCTATTTTCATGCCTTTGTCCCCCCACTTTGTCAGGCTTTGTCCAGAGTTGTTGCACTAAGGGGTTCTGAGCATACCTCTCACATGCCCAGATTATCATAGAATGTCCAGGTTTTTGGCTCATATTTTTGTTCTGTTCCACAAATTATTTGTATTTTTATGGTAAATCACTGTGGTGATCTGAGGATATATGTCAGTAGATAATGATATACATTTGAGTGTCAGACCTCATATCCTTTGGAAAATATATGCTGCAACAGACCCTGTCACTCTAGCACTTTCCAAGTTTATAAGAGCGAAAATATGTCCCTATTCTTGGCCCTTTGTCCGCCCGTTTTGACAGCCTTTGTCCAGATTTCTTGCACTAAGAGGTTGAGAGGTATGGTTCTGTGGTATGACTGCACTACATGTTATATGCATACATATAAATATATATATATATATATATATATATATATATATATATATATATATATATATATATATATAGGTTCATAGGTTCATAGGTTCATACTAGGCTATCTGCCCTGGGGCAATTATAAGCCTAGCCCGATTCTGTATGGCTTACACCCTTGATTTGAGTATACTGTGCCTTTTAAGGTTTAGTTTACTGTGCCTCTGTCTAATAGTGACATGAGTAATCCCTGGGACAAACCTACAATCCCCATCCACTTATCGAGATTCTTCTTGAAGAGATTCAGTGAGGTGCTCTGCCTCACATGAACTGGAATTCTATTCCAGAGCAAAGGGAGCCTCTGGGTTATGAACCTGTCCCTCCAGCAAGTTCTATTTATTTCTGTGCTGAGGTTCAAGTCCCTCGGCGTGTGGCTCTAAGGGATTTAGATTTACTGAGGTGGAGCATGTCCATTAATTCTGGATTTGACATAGCTTTGTATGTCAGGCATAGATCGCCTCAAGTAGGCGGTATGCAACTGAGTAGAGCTGGAGTTTTTTAACCGAGCAGCATATGGCATCTGTTTGAGACCCTTGATCCTCTTGGTGAGATACTTTTGGGGTCTTTCTAATTGCTGCAGGTGTCGGGTAAGGTACATCCCAAAAGGGCATTGTATTCTATGATGGGCCTGATGAGGGATGAATAAAGGGGCACGATTACCTCTCTTGATCTAGATGTGAAACCCTTCGTGATGAGGTGGGCTATGTAGAAGGTCTTTCTAACCACTTTGGCAATGTGGTTTTCAAAGGAGAGATTGCTATCAACTTGGGTCCCCAGGTCCCTAATAACTTTCTCTGTACTTAATGGGTTTCCACCTATGTAGTAATTTGTGGGCACATTGTTTTTGCCAAAGGGTATGACTATACATTTTTTGGCATTTAGCTTTAAACCATGGCACTGGCACCAGTTATCTGTCTCTGAGAGACCTTTTTGAAGGATGTTTGTGTCAGCTGGACAGTTGATTATGGCGCCCAGTTTGCAGTCGTCTGCGAACTTGGTGAGCCATAGTCCTCCCACGTTTGCCTGTACCTTGAAAAGTATATACCGAACAAGAGTGGTCCCAGGACAGAACCCTGTGGGATGCCACTTGTGACCGGTTTTGAGTCTGACATGGCTCCAGCAACTCTCACTCTGTGGGTTCTGTCTTTGAGCCAGTTTGCAACCCATCTTGTGACATAGGGGTTTATATTTAAGCTGGATAGCTTATCTATGATGCCCGAGTGGGGTATTGTGTCAAATGCCTTTGCAAGGTCCAGATAGGCTGTGTGGACTACCTTCCCTTCATCTATGGCTTTGGTGACTGTTTCAAAGAAGTCAACCAGGTTCAAAGGGCAGGATCTGCCCTTGACAAAGCCGAACTGGGTAGGATCTAGTGTCTGTAGGTCCCCAATGTCTTTGTTTATGAGCTCCATGATGATCCTCTCCATAGCCTTGCAGACTAAGCTAGTCAGGCTTATGGGGTGATAGTTTCCAGGGTCCGTAGAGGCTCCACCTTTGTGGATTGGGACCACTGTTGCTGTACGCCATTCTGTGGGCACATATCCTGTAGTGAGGCTGAGATTGTATAGCTGTTTTATTTGAGGGATTAGTTCCTCTTGTAGTTCATCTAGGATGCAACCTGGGACGCCATCTGGTCCCATGGAAGCAGTGTTTTTTGCTTTGGAGAGGGCAGCCTTCACCTGAGCATCTGAGATGTTTGGGAGGCAGCCCTCTGCCGGGATAGATACTTGCTCTTTTGGGGGGGGGGGTGGAGAAGTTTGCACTGAACCTGTCTGCCAAGATATTGGCGATGTCTGTGGGTTCAGTGTATTTTTTGTCGTTTAGAATCAACTCAGAACAAGTCTGGGAGTTGCATCCCAGGTTTCTAACATAACTGAAAAAGCCTTATGATTGTCTTTGGTGTCCTGTACAATTTTTCTCTTGAAGCTGGCCTTGGAGGATTTTATGAGGGATCGTAATTTTTTGCTAGTACTGATCAGAGATGCCTTCCCTATTAGGGATTTTGCTCTATCATGTAGTAGGTTCCTCCTTCTGTGTGTGTGTGTGTGTGTGTGTGTGTGTGTGTGTGTGTGTGTGTGTGTGTGTGTGTGTGTGTGTGTGTGTGTGTGTGTGTATGTGTTTGTGTGCGTCTGTGCGTGTACATGTATATGTACAAGACCTGACTGATTTCACAGAGTTTTTTCCCTACTGTTGAATGACTCTACTGCATGATATGTTTGAAAAAGCAGCAATGGCTCTTACAGCTCAAATGGTGTAGTGGTACATTGCGCTGACTATAGTGTACAAGGTCCTGAGTTTCAGACTGGGTAAGGCTGATTCGCTTGTTGCTGGGCAGAACAAGGGCTGATGGAGACAGAGTAATTGCAACACGTTTAAGCAGTTATAAGTGGGTTTGCATGGTGTTGCATGAAGCTAAGCGATGCTAACAGACAGTTGAGTCCACTTAGCACCGCTTATACCTGCGCTAATTTTAATTAAAGAAA
Organism: Protopterus annectens; assembly: GCF_019279795.1. NCBI lineage: Eukaryota > Metazoa > Chordata > Ceratodontiformes > Protopteridae > Protopterus > Protopterus annectens. The sequence continues at coordinate 1,812,420,266 of NC_056739.1, forward strand.
AGAAAAACAGGTGATAGGAAAGTGGTGAAATGGGGACAAGCAGGGGGTAAAACATTAGGGAAACCAGCTAGGGATGTGCAGGACGGATGTATGAAAGGACCATAGCTCTACATTTCTTCTGCAGCAACGGCTGTGAATAATGTGTAGAACCTGGAATTTATAGCCTCACACCTCACAGGGAGGGGTGTTGGTGACAGACATTTGTAGAATAATTTGTGGATAGATTGATTAATTTCACTGTGCATGGGGAGAAATGTAGAGCTATGTATGGGGCAATGATTTTTTTTTTGTGGGACAGATGCCCCCCCTTTTTTTAGGTGAGATTGGGATGTTGGGGAAGGGCTGTAGGTATGTTTGGGGAGGTAGGTTGGGTAGGATAGTAGCATATGCAGACAGAAAAGACACACAAGACAGCAGACAAGGGTGGTATATGACACATGAGGGGGTAAACACCTTGGACGGGGAGGGTGGTTAGGAACCAGAGGGCTCTGAGCCCCCAAATGGATACAGTGGGACTGAGGTCCCCACCCACCGTCAGTCACCACTGCACCTTCACAGCCCTGAAGGTGGCTGTGCTGGACAAGAGGGGTGGCCCGCCCCTCAAAGTGCACCAGGCAGCCCTTCATCTGGTGCAGCTGCCCATCCAACTCTGAGCAGATGATGCTGCACACCATACTCCAGAACATTCTGCAGGTGACGGGCTTCTGTTCGAGCCTGCACCCGGGGGGGGGGGATGGGCCCCATCCCCTGAGGCAGTTCAACCCGAAGTTGGTGCAGGACCAGGATGTTCTGGATTTTGTCCCAGATGTGCTGGGGCCTGGTGCCATGGCTAGATGGGGCAGGACAGGTGGATCTGCAGGGATCTGCCTTCCCAAACATGCTATGGTGTTGTGGTTTTCCCAGATATATTGGTTAGTCATGAACAGCACATTTCAAAATTAGTTATAGCAGCATGCATGGATATTCCAATTAACCCAAACCAACAGATTTGAAACAGTTGCATAGCAAACTAAACACATGCACAAATGGAACAACAGTAAGCATTTTAGCAACATGCAAGTTACATTGACAGCAACAGGCCACCAATAATGGTATTTGAACAAGGTATGTTAATATGCAACCAATGAGATATATGAACAATAATAGAACACGTGTCCCAACAATAGGTTTTGAGAACAACATACCCATAGTATAAGGATAATAATTAGTGATGCAGATGGCAGATGGGGGGAGAGCAAAAAAGTCCATTAACAACTGTATCAGCTTCTATTTTACACAACAGTACTGCTCAATACTCTACAGGTCTGCCCTCACTTTACATCTACCTATGGCTCATACCTTCTGTGGCACATACATACCTGTTAGACTGTCAACCTGTAATGGTATGGGGCAGACTGGGTGAACTGTGGCTACTTTACTGGAGGGGGCTTGTACATGTAAGGGTTACATTCTTGGCAAAGAAGGGGTACCCTGCAATGTTGTTGTGTGAGTCTGCTACTAGCATAGTTCACCTGGATTGCTATCTGTGTCCAAGGTGATTGGTAGCAGTGACTACTAGCCATGACAGCATGACACTTGAGAGACATGTATCGGAAAGAAGTCATAGTGTATGCACCTATTCTGCTGTCATTTGCAGGCATGGGGTTGGACAGTAGGACAGTTGTACATGGTGTATTGTTATACCATTCAAACAGCTACTAAAAGCATTTCATTACCTGTAAGACAGTATCTGTTGCCACTATCTGACTGTTTCTACAAATATTCAAGATTTCTTGAGTATATATATGCACATATCGCAGTACCACTCTCTGGATTTGAACCATGTCTGGGCATGCTACAATGAACTACAAGTCTGTTGCTCATCACACCAAACTACTGGGGAACTGTGATTTTTTGTTTGACTGCTAACTACCTAATACTCTGTGGGTTAGACAGTTTGACCTTGTAATCCTGTGATTCATGCATGACAGTGTACTGTGTAGTAATCCTTTGAAATTATACGATCTGGAAAGCAAAGGTTAACACAAGGCACTGCAGCAGGGGACACACTATAATACATTTGATATTACTATTCAGGGTTCTGATCTTAGTGCATAACATATGCCATTTTCATGTATATCTTGATTTACAGCTCTACAATCTACTGTTTTGCATACTAGCTGATTCTCAGAACGACCTCTGTTAATTCATGCTGTCAAAGCCCTATTTTCTGTGCAGAACCTGTACACATTTTATTTCTACAATATACCAGAATGAACACAACAGTTGGTGGTTTAGGTTTTTATTGTACTTCAAGAATCAAAAAAACGGTGAATGCTAAAAATGCAGGATACCCTTGAATGAATACGGAGCCAACAAGCTATAATACCACAGGTTTAATACAAAAAATATAAAATATATACTTCAGATTTAGCGCTTTCATCCACTGAAATGTGGACTTCCTCAGAATGTTGTAAATTAATCACTCAGTCATTTATATACAATTTAAGGCGCCAAAATTAAATCATTTAAAAAGATGTCATTTAAAAAGATATGCACTCTAAATTTTCTCGTAACCAATGCATTTGATTTGTGAAGAGCACTCAACGTAAACTACTATACATAATATGCTATACACCACGTCATGAACTACTTATGCAATAAAACTATTCCAAAGACATTATATTAATTCATAAATAAATAAACCTATTGTGTAAATGTGTGCTTTATACAATATTCTAACAGTGAAGTTAAAAGTCATTAATACTTATAGCCATTGTATTAATTACCTCAGTAATAGTTATATTAATAAACATATCTATCATATTTGATATTAGTGGGAGATACTAATATTAGCTTAGTAGATAAACTAATCAAAGGATAAAGAATACAACCATAAACAAAAAATCATAAATGCATTGAGAGTATAGTATACTCGCAAAGTTGTACTTATGTCTATCTAATAAAAATATCAGCTCTATACATAATATATATTCATTTGTTGACACTATATTTCTATAAATAATATTACAGTACAAACACTTAATATACTTCTGTAACATGGGTTTAATAGATATATAATCATTTAATCCAGGATCAGTTTAGGCGTCTGTTAAAATCTGCCATCTTACCTCCTTCTCACCTAAGATGGCCTTATAATTACCCCCTCTTTGTTCTTGCTTAAGTTGTTCCAATATAGCAAATCTAAAAACATGAATTTCCCCATGTTTGACCATATGCCTTAATAGTACATTAGTACTATCTTTTTTCTTTATGGCATATATATGATCGTAAATTCTCTTTTTGAACATTCTTTCTGTTTTTCCTATATAATAGCTTGGACAGGTCATACATTTAACCATATATATAATGTTCCTGGTATTACAATTACCATACTGGAATGTTACCTTAGTCTTATTTATATTTGCCAAACTAATACCCTCAATTTCCAGTATGGCTTGACACTGTCTGCAACTTCCACATTTTTTTGTACCCCTTCTCTGTTGATTTACATTCCTATTCATATTACTCCTCTCTAATATCACCTTCACATTCATTCCCATTTTGTATACAAATGAAGGGGTCTCTCCTACTATATTTTTTATCTCATTATCAACAGTGAGAATGTTCCAATACTTACTTAATATGTCTTTTATTTGCTTTACTTGAGGAGTGTATTCCAAAATACATGCCCTTTTGTATCGTTCTACTACATTATTAACAACCTTAAGTCCTGTTACTTGTTCGTTTCCCAAAACAGGTGTATATTTTCCCCCATTCATTTATTACATACTTTTTTATATCATCCAGTAATTCCACAGGGTATCCCCTAGACTCAAATAATGCTTTTATATAATCAATTTCTTCAAGCATTTCTGAATATGTAGATGTCATCCTAGCAGCTCATATGCACTGTCCTTTAAATATATTCTTCTTCATTTTTTGAGGATGGTTACCAGAAAATTCCAAGTAATTGTTGGATAAAGTATTTTTCCTATGAATACAAGACTTAAATCCATTATTTGTACTTGATATAAAAGTGTCTAAGTATGCAATACCCTCCCTACTGTAGGTGTGTGTAAACTTTAAATAATCACTCATAGTATTTAAATAATCAATAAACACATCTATAGTATGTTCTGGACCATCCCATATAATAAAAATATCGTCCAAAAATCTTGAATAGTATCTAATATACTTGTAGTGTTCACTTTTAAAGATGTTTTTGGTTTCCCAGTCTAGCATTACTAGATTAGCAAATATGGGAGCACATGCTGCCCCCATTGCCACTCCTCTAGTTTGCTTATAATATTCACCCTCAAAGTATATATAATTATACTCTAATACGATGGACATTAATTCCATTATTAAATTTATCTGGTCCCATTACAAGCTAGAATACTGCATGATACTATTACAGGAACTATCTAATCCTTGTTGTTTGGGAATACATGAAAATAAATCTATCACATCAATTGTGATAAATGTAATTCCCTCTTTCCAAATATCAGGAGTTAATTTACCTAGTAGGGACCATGAGTCCTTAATTAAATGTGGAATATTATTGTATGTATGTTTTAGCCATCTATCAATAACTCTTCCTAATGGGAAAGTTTTAGAATGGCTACCTGATACTATTGGACGAAAAGGTGGATCCACTGTGTTTTTATGCACTTTTGGTATGCCTGCTATGGTTGTTAATATTGGGTACTCAACCTTTAAAAATTTGTAAGTATCACTCGTTATGCGTCCATCCAGAAAAAACTCCTCCAAATACATATCTATTAGTTTGTACCCAATGTTAATTTCATTTTTTGACACTGGTACATAATTTCCTGACTCATGAAGTATTTTAAACATTTTGTTTGTATATTCGTATACATCATACAGCACTACACCCCCCCCCCCACCTTTATCCGGCTTCATTACCCTGATGTTTCTGTCATTCTTTAGCCATTGTATTAACTGGATTTCATCTTTAGATACATTACTAAAGATTTTCTTATGTCTTATACTATTCTGTAAACAGTATATCTCTTTAGCAACTAATTTCTCATATACCACAATATTAGGGTGTGTGGGAGGATATAGGTGCTTTTTTCTTCAACCCATCCTTACAAGTTAATAATGGTTTGTTATGAAACTGTATAGCTAAATTTATTTTTCTGAGAAACAGTTTTATCTCGTCTTAGGTATAAATTTCATTCCTTTAGAAAACAATTTGAAGTGCTCTTCCTCCACTACTATACCTGTGTAATTGTATATATTGAAATTGTCCATACTGTTAATAATACCATCTGTATTCATTATTTTCGAAACTATATCATTGAATGGTTCAAAATCTATACTAGTCACATTTCCAATAACTATCTCATATTCCATCCCCAGTCCTGATTGTTGGAATTTCTCTGTCCCCATCCATGTCTGTTCCTTCTCCATTTCCAATTCTTTTTCCAATTCCCCTGTTGTGTTCGCTTCTTCCTTTTCTGACTTTTAACTTCACTGTTAGAATATTGTATAAAGCACAAATTTACACAATAGGTTTATTTATTTATGAATTAATATAATGTATTTGGAATAGTTTTATTGCATAAGGAGTGCATGACGTGGTGTATAGCATATTATGTATAGTAGTTTACGTCGAGTGCTCTTCACAAATCAAATGCATTGGTTACGAAAAAATTCAGAGTGCATATCTTTTTAAATGACTTATCTTTTTAAATGATTTAATTTTGGCATCTTAAATTGTATATAAATGACTGATTGATTAATTTACAACATTTTGAGGAAGTCCACATTACAGTGGATGAAAGCACTAAATCTGTAGTATATATTTTATATTTTTTGTATTAAACCTGTGGTATTATAGCTTGTTGGCTCCATATTCATTCAAGGGTATCCTGCATTTTTAGCTTTCACCAGTTTTTTGATTTTTATTGTACTTATATGACACAGTACTGTACTACTGCATATGCTATAGATGGCTATTAGTCTGGCAAACTTTTCTTTAATCGTTAGACACAGAACACAGTAAACAATTTACTCCTTATTTATTTCACTATATACTGCAAGGTAGATGTGTACTCACCAGCCTGTCCACATGGGCCTCAGCATTGCTAGCCCTCTCTGCTGCAGCTGTAGAGAGTGAAAACAAACATTATGCATACCTGTCTATCACATACTCAGGCTAGAATTTGGTAAGCAATATCTGGGATACTTCTAAACTGCTGGAGCATGGTTGATTCGAATGTCTTGGATCCATTGGGCCAAAGGCGCCCTCTTCCTCTGCTTTAGATCAGCATAGTGAAGCCATACCTGCTCACCAGTTTGGGGGATGCCAGTGGCACTGGCGAGATCATGTGCCAGATGGTCCCAGGCCTCCATTTTATACTGTGAGCCCTGGTACTGGCCCTGCAGGAGTCTGTCATCATGGTTTGCTACAAGGTGTCAGCCATGACTCTGGACTACAAAATGCTCCAGTACTGTGCCTGAAAGTGTGAGCCCTCACCAACACCTGACATAGTTACTACTCAGAGCAAGCTACAACATATTCTGGCTGCATTCCCACCTGTGTGATTTAAATAAGGCCATATTCTCGGCCCTTTGCTGTCATTGGACCATTTTGAAAATGCATAGTAATGAAGGCGTTCTGCCTCTGCTCCTAAATGGACATGGAGCATGGACGAATGCAGGAGGTGTGTCTGACAGCAAAGCTCTCAAAATACACACGCCCCTGCACTCAAGAAGCGCCGTTCGGCAATTACAATGAGCGAGAATTCTCATAGGAGGTTGCATACCTCCCAACTGTATAAATCTTTGCAAAATGTTGCCCATACAGTTGGCCTGTATCCCATTTGTCCTGGGAAATCACTGGGATGATGTCAGGATTGAAGTCATTAAATAATGGCATACATTTGAGTCTCAGACACTAAATCCATCAGAAACATTTTATTTTAAAACAAATCCTGTTACTCTAGCAACTTACCTAATTTATAAGAGCAATATTTAAAATATGTCCCTAGTTGTACCTCATTTTGTCAAGCTTTGTCCAGATATTTTGCAGAAAGAGGTTGAAAGGTATGGGGGGTTGCTAGGATGTCTGCCAAATGTGTAGATGCATGAAGGAATCCACAGCAATAAGTTTTATCTGTCCCTTCCTAGAGAAAATAACAGTAGAGAATGTTTTTTTACCAAATAGATTAAATTTAACCGTAAGTGTGTGGGTTTGCCCATTGCTTAGCTATGCATACTGTAGCTTACATAGCATAAGAAGATAAATATCAAGATACATTCAGTCAAAGCAGTACTGCAAAAGTGTAGTGGTCAGAGCACTCGCTTTGTGAGCAGTTATTCCCAGTTCGGTCTTCACTGTAGCAAATTCCATGTGAAAGCAATTTGAGCATTTTTTTTTTTTTTTTGCTGTATAACCTACTAAATAACATATATTTGTGAACTCGAGTACTGCATTAAGTGCAAATGTGAGGTGTCATTGTAATGTGGTAAAATCCACAGATAAACACAAGTGCCCCATACAGCATATGTACACATGAATCAGAAATACTAAATGAAGTTATAATGTATAATGAATGATAAATCCATAGAGTTTCCAAATTTCCCACTTTCCCAAGACCCATGTTTCATTTATTTCTAAATTAATGTGGGGGTAAGAGGGAGTAAGCACTTTTAAGCAGTAGTAAGTGGGTTTAAGCCTGTTTGCACAGGGGGTAAGCAATGTGCACACAGGTTAAGCAATTTTGAAGCTAACACTCTGTAAGCATATTTAACCGGAAGTTAACATTGCTTAATGTCGCGCAAACCCACTTACACCTGCTTAAAAGTGCCTTAATTACTCTGTATCCAACAGCCCCTGTTCTGCCCAGCAACAAAATAAACAGGCCTTGCAGGTCTTGAACACAGGACTGTGTACAATATAATCACAGCAGTTAACCAGTAAGCCATCACAGCTGTACATAAAAATCGAGGTATACCCAAACAGATCCTCACTATAACAAAATCAAAATTTATATGTGAAAGGAATCTATAAACAGTTTTATGTTGTATAACCTACTACATAATATATATATGTGAACTGGAGTACTGCATTAAGTCCAGATGTGAGGTGTCATTGTAATAAAGTGGTGAAATCCTCCAATAAACACAAGTACCCCATACAGTGTATGTACACATGAATCATGGATACCAAACAAATATAGAACATGTAATGAATGATAAATCAATGCCAAACAGCAAATAGTGTGCAAATTTAAAAATAAGCAATGCTAAGCATTGCACACCTCTGCTTACTAGGTGTAAACAATATGTAGCCCAGCTAAATAGATTTGCCCATTGGTACGCCCCTTTAGACAATGCCAACCTTAGGTAAGCAGGTTTGCCCGTAGCTTAGCATTTTCAAAACTGTCCAATCATGGCAAAGTATGGGAAATCAGCTCTATTTAAACCCCACAGGTGGGAATACATCTCATAACTGGTTGCAGCTTCCTCATGTAGGCACTATGGCTGGTGTTGGAGAAGGATTGTGCTTCCGAGTGCAGCGCTGGGGCATCCAGGAGTCCAAAGTTATGGCAGGACTCCTCATAAAAGACCATGTAGAGAGACTGCTGCAGGGCCAGTACCAGGGTTCCCAATATAAAGCGGAAGCCTGGGTCTGTTTCACCCATGGTGTCACCAGTGCCACTGGCATCCCTCGAACTGGTGATCAGGTCAGGCATCACTATGCCGACATGAAATGGAGGAAGAGAGCGCTCTTGGATCAGTGGATCCAAGAAGCTAGGCAGATGGGTGATGTCCCAGTCATGTGCAAGTATCATTCAACTACCTGTTTAATAATTGCCAGCTCATGTATATTATGGATAGGTATGGCTAAATGTTCCTCTTATGTCTTTGACAGTGGCATCAGAGTGGGCTGTGAATCAGGAAGATCATCCCTGTAGGCTGCAGAGGTTGCATCGTGAGGCAGGTTAGTAATAATCTTGCATGTACTGCCATAAGAAATAAATCTAAAAGTAGCAAAAAGGTAATTACCAGTATAAAACCTGTATTGTGCATGGGATGTACTGAATAAACCAGGCAATATGGCAGGAAGAGTCTCATATAGGTTGTATGTAAATAAAAGGGTAATACCCTGGCAATAAAGGTCTAACTCCTGGACTGCTTGTGTTTACTCTGGTATCATATGGTAATGTAGTGTTGCATTCTCTTAATAGTACTGTTGTATTAAGCACTGTTACCCACACTGTGCTACATAAATAAAATTTGTAGGAATGTCTGTATATGACTGTTGTAATCACAAGGTCATATTGTACAACTGAGAGAGACTTAGTCAGAAAACAGTGAAAAGATACACAACATAATCCAAATAGCACACTCAACTGAGATGTAAACTGTATTTTAGCACACACAGCCATGCTTCGAATCCTGGGAGTGGTAGTAAGCTGTATGCAGAATCATACCCTTCAACTGTACAGATATTTTGTCAGAAAGTTCAGATAATTGGCTTAAGTTTCCTGCCTGTCACCCTGACCCCTGGCAAGTCAGTGGGATGATCCCAGAAGTTTAGGCAGCAAATAATGACATACAACTGATTGTCAGACATCATAAATGTCAGAAATATATCTATAAGAACAAACCTGTCACTCTAGCAACTCACCAAAATGTTATGAGAGTAATAAGCAAAGTATGTCCCATCTCCACCCCCATGTTGTAAAGCTATGACCAAAGTGTGTGCAGTAACAGAGTGAGACGTATGTGCATAATAATAATGTGGACTCTGGTAATATGTGTGGCAACATTCAGGTAGTGTTAACAAACATTCCCTCCACAGGTCTGTCAGATAAACTGTACCTGCAAGTAAAAGATTGAAATCCTGGACTGGTACTGTTTAGTCTGGTATTGTATGGCATTGTTAATGTTGCAGTTTCTCTGAATAATAAAGTATTACTCATCACTATCATCCACACTGTGCTACATAATAAAACTGTCTAGGAAACCCTGTATAACAGTGCTATAATTACAAGGTTAGACTGTAAAACCACAAGAGATTTATAGACAGAAATCAGAGAAGAGATACACAGAAATGTCTAATACAGCACACTCAACTGTGATGTACACTGTTTTATTTTTAGCAGATACAGCCATGGTTTGAATCCTGGGAGTGGTAGTAAGCTGTATGCTGAATCATACCCCTCAACTCTATAGATTTGTCAAGAATGTCCAGATAATTGGCCCATATCCACTGCCTGTTATCCTGTCTCCTTGGCAAATCAGTGTGATGATCTCTGATATTTAGGCAGCATTTAATGACATATAAGTGACTGTCACACCTGTAAATATTCAGAAAATGTACATGAAAACAAACCTGTCATTGTAGCAACTCACCAAAGGTTTAAGAGGGCAATAGTACAAATATGTCCCTGTTTCACCTGCATGTTGTCAAGACTTGCCCAGAGTGTGTGAAATAAGAGATTGAGCGATATGTGCATAACATCAACCTGGAATCTGGGAATATGCGTAGAAACAGTCAGGTAGTGTTAACAAACCATACCTCCACAGGTATACCAGGTAAGAGGTGTATACTGCAGGTGTCTACAACCATACCACTGCCCAAACTAAGGCCATAAGGTAGTGTAATAATACCTGTAAGGTACAGATTACAGCACTGACTAAGAAAGTATTGAGAACTACAGGGATATACAAGTTTATAACTGACATATTTCTCTCCCCCACACAATATCTGCAACAATAATCTAAATACACACCTCAATGGGTATGTGTACAATTAAATCTACTGTTGGGACATATGTCTTATTGTGTCTTTCGGCTTTTCCCGGTTAAGGGTCGCCACAGCGGAACTCCGGTCCGCTAATGATTGGCAGTTGATTTTACATACCAGCTTGCCAGGCCTGACGCACAGCCTTCAACGAAGGTACGCCCATTCACACATGTCTCCACGCAGAAGAAGCTCTAGCTGTGAATCGAACCGGACAGCGTCTTACTGTGAGGCGACAATGCTACCGCAGCACCACCACCGCGAGTAAAGCAATAATTTATTTGATAAATATTGAAATTTGTTTCTATGCATGTGCCATGTTGAAATACTCCCACATTGGTGGCAAGCTGCCATCAATGTACCTGCATGCTGTTGTAATGGCCACTGTTGTTCCATATATGCATGTGCTCAGTTTGCTATGCAACTGTTCAATATCTGGTGTTCTGGGTTAATGGGAATATCTATGCATGCTGTTATACCTAATCCTGGAATGTGTTGACTATTACTAACCCACATATGTTTTAAAATTGAAACACCATAGTATGTTTGGGAAGGCTGGTCCCAGCGGACCCACCTCTCCCACCTCATCTGACCATGGCACCAGAATGTCTGGGGCCCACCACAGGACCTCCACGTCTGCTGGTCCTGCACCACCTTCCAGTGGAACCACTTCAGGGGATGGACCTTGCCCCCCCCGGGAGTGGGCACGGGCAGGAAACTGTCACCCATCGTCAGGTCTGGGGTCTGGTGTGTAGTGAGTTCTGCAGGGACTTCAGAAATCAGCTATGCCAGCTTGAGGGCCACGTCAGCCTGCCCCTCCTACCCAACCCCCACACAGCCACCTTTGGGGCCATGAAGGTGCAGTGGTGACTGACCATGGGTGGAGGCCTCGGTCCCACTGTTTCCATTTGGGAGCTCATGGGCTTCCGACTTCCAAACACCCCTCCCCATCCAAGATGTTTACCCCCATGTGTCCTATACCACCCCTGTATGCTGTCTTGTCTGTCTTGTCTGTCATCCTACCCAACCTACTTCCCCAAATATATCTACTATCCCTCCCCAACATCCCACTCTCACCTTAAAAAGAAAGGGCAATCTGTTCCCCCAAAAATATCTCGCCCCATACATAGCTGTCCATTTTGCACGTGTCCACTGGACACATGTAATCTGGTCTGATTGGCATCACAATATATTATTGTTGTCCTCACCCCTCTCTCAGGGGTATGAGTGTCCAAATCTACGTCTAAATCAGTGTATATGCACAGCTTTTTCTGTAGAAGAAATGGGCAGCTATGGACCTTCCCTACACCTGTCCTGCACATCCCTAGCTATTTTCCCTACTGTCTTTCCCTATTTGTGCACCTTTCTCATCACTTTCCTATCAATCCTTTTTCTTTTCTATTAAAGAAATTAGTACGGGGTTAAGCAGGAGAAACCACTTTTAAGCAGCAGTAAGCGTGTTTAATCTTGTTTGCATGGGGGTAAGCAATGCCTATACAGGTTAAACAATTTAGCAGCTAACTGAGTATAAGAAACTGTAACCAGGAGTTAGCATTGCTTACCGTCACACAAACCCACGCAAACCTGCTTAAAGCTGCTCAAAACTGCCTTTACCACTCTGTATCCAACAGTGCTTGTTCTGCACAGCAATAAAATAAACAGCCCATGCAGGTCTTGAACACAGGACCTTGTACACTATAGTCACAGCAGTTAACCACTAAGCCATTGCAGCTGCAATAGCAGCTGTTGTTTTTCTAATATATCTATCAGTACAGACACTGAGTAGTATTGAACAACTTATACCAACACGAAAATGCAAGTCCACTGTTTGGCACAATAAAGGTTGTCCTCCAATACCACAGTACTATAGAAAGGCGAACTCTTACAAAGTAGAACCAAAGCTCTTTATTTCCACATAAAACACCCAGATTGAGCACGCTTTCGTCTCATATCGCGAGACTTCATCAGAATCTAAAAATACAAGCATATCACATTCTTTAAATATGCTCCCAAAGAATTCAATGATTCAATTAATAAAATTCAAATCAATTATGTTGTTAATCCAATCCAAATCAATTTATGTATATAAATATATATATCTCACATTAAAAAACCATTGTTAAAATACCATTGTTTAAGTTCATATAGCCCTGTCGGCATAATAAAATCATATTATGTATATTATGTACATATACACAAAACTCTAATAAATATCTGAATAAATAAATAAGTAAATACCATATAGTAATAATTATGAAGGCTAAAATTAGATGTGGTGAATATGTAATACCCTTGAACAGTGTAAAGAAATATATAAAAAAACATATTATTGAAACAATAATAATAAATACTAAATTGAATTTAAGATGTTAAACCCAGATGAGTTTAAATTAGTTTTGGAAAATATGGAACTAGTGTTGAAATATAATTTTATATATTTTCAGGGGGACATTTACCATCAGCTTGATGGAGTGGCCATGGGTTCGGCATGTGCCCCCATTTGTGCAAACATCATAATGTTATTTTGGGAGAAAACTTATATTTTTCAATCTATGTATCAGCAATATATTAAAAAATATTTTCATATCTTGGATGACATTATTATTATTTGGAATGGCCCATGTGAAGTTGTGGAACATTTTATGGAATATATTAACACCACCACCGAGTTTCTTAGTTTTACCTACATGATGAATAAAGAAGAAATACATTACCTGGATGTTAAAATAAAAAAGGATTATATGAAGAAGCAATATAAATCAACAATTTATAGAAAAGAATGTTATTCAAACTCATATTTACAATATAAAAGTGATCACCCTTACCATTTGAAAAGAAATATTATTAAAGGACAAATGATAAGGGTGTTGAGAATGACAACTGAATTTAGTGACTTTATAAGGGAATTGGATTTTATACACGTAATGTTTAATGAAAGAGGTTATCCGAATATGTTTATTGAAAAAGTTAAGAAAGAAATAATAAAGAATCGTAACACTAAATATGGACCATTATTATTTGACAGATTATTACAGACAGGGACAATCAATAATGAGACTATTACTGAAATAAGTAATGTAATAACAGCAAAAGTGACTGGTGTAGAAAAGGATATACCACGGTTAATTTTAACTTATTATTCTGACATTGGGTGGGTCAAAAAAAGTATTAACAGAATTTGGAATATGTTCAAGACAATGCCAACAAGAATAAATATATTCCAACAACACCTTAGATATACTTTTAGGAGAAATATGAACTTGAAAAATATTTTAGAGAGTAAGAAGAGACAGGTAAAAGAAGGAGCATTAACTAGAGTAGGAACACACAAATGTGGTAGGTGTGCACACTGTTCCTATATTGCCTGTGTTAAGGAGGTCAAAATCCCTAGCATAAATTTTTCTATTAAGAGCTATGAATATGCCAGCTGCTACACTAAGGGTGTAGTGTACTTAGCTTATTGTGAGTCATGCTGGGGTTATTATGTTGGAAAGACTGAAAGACATCTAAGGAATCGCATATATGAACATATTAGAGACATAAATAGAAGAAATGAGAACAATGCAATTTATAGACATACATCCATTTGTCAGAATATGAACTTAAAATTTT
>NC_056739.1:1812437142-1812469642 GCF_019279795.1 Protopterus annectens
CTCTGACACCAGGCATCTGTCTCAGCGATGCCCTTCTGTAGGATTTCCACATCATTTGGGGACTCGACTATGGTTCCCAGGTTGCAGTCATCTGCAAACTTCATTAGCCAGAGGCCTTCTGTGTTAGCCTGTACTTCAGGGAAGTAGATACCAAACAGGAGAGGTCCCAGGACTGAACCCTGTTGTACTCCACTTGTCACTGGTTTGAGGTCAGATTTGGAGTGTGCATTTTACAGCGTGGGTTCTGTCAGTGAGCCAGTTGGCAACCCATCTTGTGATGTAGGGAATTATACCTAGTTTAGTGAGTTTAGCTATAATTCCAGAATGGAGGATTATGTCAAAAGCCTTGGCGAGGTCAAGATAGGCTGTGTGAACCACCTTACCCTCATCTGCAGCTTTGGTGACTGCCTCAAAGAAGTCGATCAGGTTCAGGATGCATGATCTGCCTTTCACAAACCTGAACTGGGTGGGATCCAGAGTTTGGAGGTTACCATTGTCTTTGTTTATGAGTTCCATGATGATACACTCCATGGCCTTGCAGACGAGGCTCGTCAGGTTAATAGGGCGATAGTTCCTGGGATCAGTGGTGGCTCCCCATTTGTGGAGTGGGACAATTGTTGCTGTACTCCATTCAGTGTGCACAAAGCCTGATGTGAGGCTATGACTAAACATGGTGCTTAGGTGGGGAGTCAGTTCATTTTGAAGTTCATGTAAAATGCAGCCTGGGATGTTGTCTGGTCCCATGGATGCTGTGTTTTTGGCTTTAGTAGTTGTGATTACAGGGACTCTGCATTCTTCCTGTGTAGATATGGGCCCTTTAGGGGGTGAGGGGGGTAAAGTTAGCACGGAACCTATCTGCCAGGATGTTGGCAATATCAGTTGGTTCTGCAATTTTCATGCCATTGTGCTGCAACTCAGAGCAGATCTGTGTGTTGCCACTGAGATTCTTGACGTAGATATAGAATGCTTTGTGGTTGTCCATAGAATCAGTGGTGATTTTGATTCATAACTAGCTTTGGAGGATCTTATAAGAGATCTCAGCTTGTCACTGAGGCTGACCAGAGAGCTCCTCCACTCATGGGATTTTACTCTCTTTTGCAACAATTTCTTCCTTCTGTTGTACAGTTTGTTTATGGCAGGGGACCACCAGACTGGCTTCCTTTTTTTGGAGGATAGCGTCTTGGTTCTGTTTGGGATAGCACAATCCATGCACTCATGTAAGTGCTTATAGACTGCATTTGTGTAGGATTCAGCAGTCATAACTGTATTGTCCATCTGCATGGGTGTCATGAAGTTCACCACTTCTGTCTTAAGAAGCATGAAGATGGCTTTGGAGAAATGTTTTGCCATGGTTTCCTTAATGGGGAGTGGGGGCGGGATGTGGATATCAAGGGTGATTAGCTTATGGATGGATCGGACCAACGAGGAGTTGACTTCAGGTGTGGAACACCGGTCACTCATGTTGGTAATGACTAGGTCTAGGATATTGTTGCCCCTGGTGGGGGTGTGGATAAGTTGATCCTGGGCACTGGAGTTTATGAATTCCAGAAAGCGTTGTTTGAAGGAGTTGGTACACAAGTAGTTTTTTCAGTTAATGGTGGGGTAGTTGAAATCGCCCATTATTAGGGTGTTTGGTTGAACCCTAATATTTTCCAGTACATCAAGAAAAGAGGAGTGGGAATCTTGGGGCATGGTGGGGGATCTGTAGCAAGCTACAATTTGGATTGCAGTTTTTCCCAGAGGTAGTTGCACTTGGATAACTACGGATGCATTATGCTGAGCAACTAGCTTGGAAGTGTGGATATCCTTAATTAATATGGACACACCTTCGCCTTTGGTGTTCCGGTCCAGGTTACATGGCCGAAAAGTGTGGTATGAGTTATAGCCTGGTAGTGCAGGGGTGCTATCTGGAGCCTTGAACCAGGTCTCAGTCACTGCACAGATATTGATGTTCTCCATTTTAAGGAGTGCCTCGAGTGAGTGCATTTTGAAATTTAGACTTCTAGCATTGAGTAGCATTACCCTCAGTTGTTGCTTGCCTGTTCCTGTTACAGTGGTGAATTTGTCATTTAAACCTTGCCTAAAAAAGGCACTACAGGGGCAGCAAGAGCCTTAGCCAGTATCCGGAATCCCAGGGGTGACAGGTGCAAGCCATCTTTGGCAAAGAATCATGGCCTGTCGACCATGTCATCCCAAGCAGACAGATACTGGATCTCCCTAGAATGACACCAGAAGCTCAGCCAATTGTTGAAGTCAATCATTTTGTCCTTATACTGTGGTATCATTCTGGGTGATGGCAGAATGCTACTCAGGGCTAGGGTCATACCTGCCTGGGCTACAAGATTGGAGAGCTCTTCCATGCCTCTTTTCATGTAGTCCAGGGAGGTATGTCTCAGGTCCTTCACACCAACATGGACAATGACAGAGTCATATTTGTACTTGTTGTGGAGTGACCTGAGTGCGTGGGTTATGTGGCGGATCCTGGTACCCGACAGGCAGCTGACAGTAACCTTCTCCTTGTTTAGCCTGGTGAGTGGGACATTAGTGTGCCTGACTAAAGAGTCACCTATGACTAGTGTGTTGGATACGTTGTGTTGCCTTATTGGCTGTGGTTGAGTGGCACACTGAGTCTGTGGGCTATGTGTCATTTGGGTTGTGTTGGAGGGTGGAAGTTGCTTGCATTTCGGCTTTGGAGGTCTCTGTTGCTTGGGCAGATTTATATTGAGAGCCTCTGCGAATGTTTTTGTGTTTCTATGTGTGGATTTTGGTGGTGTAGATTTAGTGAGACTATGTGATAAGTGTGGTGTGGTGCAAGTGTTCTCCTCTTGAATGTCAAGTTCGGCCTTGGTTGGAGAGAGCTTTTCCTCCAGTTGGCTAGATAAGTGCATCTCTCACAGGTTGTAGTGTTGGGTGGTAGGAGGAGAGGGTTGTCTGTGTACATGAGGCAATTTCTACATTGCCCCAAGATGCCCAGATACATCAGATAGACAGGAGAGATCACTGGGAGCCAACCCTTGGACATGCCTGAATAAAAATCTATTTTCCTCTAGATGAGTGAGGAAAGTGAGTACAAGAGCTGTTTTTCTCTACGCAAGTGAGATAAGTAAGTGCAAAAACAGTTTTCCTCTAGATAATGAGGAAGGTTTAGTGCTATAGTAGTTAGTAGCTTAATTAGTGCTTACAACAAGTTCTGAACAAGTGCTGAGCATGAATAAGCAAATTCAAGTGCTAAAACTAAGAATCTGTGTCTGCACTAGACTAGTTACAGGAAATAAACAAGTGCAAATGCAGGCTTACAAATCAGAAAGTTGAGAGAGATGGAAAAGATTGCACAGACAGCCAATAACTACAATTTCTGGGCCAGAATCACTCCTTATATGTTAGACAGGTTACCTAGTGCTTACCACTCCCACTGACAAGCTAGAAGGATTCCCTCCAAAATAGAAAGGCTTGGGGGGGCTCAGAAGCTTACATACAGTCCTAGATACAGCATATCTGTAACTGGACTACACTAGTTACAGGAAAGGTAGGAAATAGGCTTACAGTTTTTTTTTTTCTTACAGAAAAGTAACTCAAACAGCAGTAAACACAATTCAAATGCAGTGCAAGCTAGCACTCCTGAGTATGTAGCAATATTAGACCAAACACAGTTTAAAAAAATGCAATTAAATTAAAAATGACTAAAACAATGGCAGAAGGAGTGTATTAGGTAGACTGTGGTAAAGAGATGGGACTGGGGGGAGTGTCCCAGATCAAATCTACAGTGGGGTGGGCAACTGCAAAAGCCACCAAATTTAAACAACAAACCTGAGATAAGGAGGGTGGGTGGACAAAACACGTTCAGCAGAGATCTGAAAAACTATACAGTGAAACAAAAATAACGGTGCACAACTCTGAATAAAATTAGTCCAGCAACAAATTACAGTACACAATTCTGAAGAACCAAAAAATATAGTTAGCTCTGTATATTTCCAGATAGTTTGAAAAGAGTTCTGTTAGACACAGGTTCCAGCAATGATATGTTTAACATATGTCCAGAACATGGAGTGGAGTCATACTTCAGCACAAGGGGATGTCATGTAAGTATTGCAAGTATAAATGTAGACTGTTGCTACTGTAACAGGGGTTGTCTTAACAGAAAGGTTGTGTGTGGGAGGTCACATCTAATACTGACATTTACACCATCAGCTAATGACAGACATCCTAAGATCATCATAGTACAGTACCACATATATCACAGTAATGGTCCTGTGGAATACAGAAGAGATATGACCAATATATGTGGACAGTCTGACACACTCTGGTCAGTCCAGAGGTATACACAGAACCCCTTAGTGCAATACATGTGGACCAAGCCTGACAATGTGGATGTTAACAGCCATGTAAATGGGTATATCATGTAAATACTGTAATACATATGCTCACACAGTTTATGCATTCACACACTCCTGTCTATCCTGACACATAATAACTGGAGGAGCGGAGGTCACAAGCCCACATACTACCGACTAGTTAGTGACATATATCAGTACAGCATCCCACTGCTTTGTCAGAAATACACAACAGTTAGGGTAGCCCAGCAGCAGTACATCTGACAAACATCTGGAAATAACATCACATTGGGTAAGTACATTGAGCTGCTAGGCATGTCACAAAGCACTGTGCAAACTACAGGCAGACTGCCACAACACTGGCCTACATTTCTTATGGGGGAATACACATGTACCTGCAGATATAGAATGCTCTACAGGCATGTAACAGCATGGAGTAACAGACACCTGTGTGAAAGCACATACTCACAACCAATGTGAACACAGCCACAGCCACATATGGTAAGCATACTTAATATTACAGTATATGGACTGTCTGATCAACACCATCCTCATATGTGCCACTCACACACTAACCCTACATATACTGGGCAAATACACAGTGTATTCCAATGCCTGACTGTGGTATGGGACATGTGTGGGTTTGGCCCTACAAACATGTAAGCCAATAGGGTACCATACACTGGAGCAGCATGCAACGTCAGATAGAACAGGACCAAGAACAATGACATCTACCACAGTCTGTACACAGGCCAAGATACATATTAGCAATACACACTCTGTCGACAATCAGCATAAGTACACAGACCTCACTACTGTACACACTACAACAGAATGTCCTGGTTTTGTCCTCAAGTATGACTCCTACTATACATAACATGTCTAGCAGTCTGATATCTCACTGGCTTGTTATCAGGTATGATGTTAATAAATAATGGTGTACTGAACATATGCACCTCTTACTGCGTGACATATGTACAAAGGTTGACAGAGTTGTGGCTGGAGGCACAAACACAGAGCCAATATTGACATGTTTCTGTGATAACTTCATACATTTATTGGTATAACAGGGTTTGTTTTGACATATGTTTTCTGAGGGATATGAAGTCAGTAACTCTCATGGCTGTCACCATGTACTGACTGCAATCATCAGACTATGCTACTGCATTTCTAAATATAGGTCATCTGTGAGTAACACAATAACGGTGCACAACTCTGAATAAAATTAGTCCAGCAACAAATTACAGTACACAATTCTGAAGAACCAAAAAATATAGTTAGCTCTGTATATTTCCAGATAGTTTGAAAAGAGTTCTGTTAGACACAGGTTCCAGCAATGATATGTTTAACATATGTCCAGAACATGGAGTGGAGTCATACTTCAGCACAAGGGGATGTCATGTAAGTATTGCAAGTATAAATGTAGACTGTTGCTACTGTAACAGGGGTTGTCTTAACAGAAAGGTTGTGTGTGGGAGGTCACATCTAATACTGACATTTACACCATCAGCTAATGACAGACATCCTAAGATCATCATAGTACAGTACCACATATATCACAGTAATGGTCCTGTGGAATACAGAAGAGATATGACCAATATATGTGGACAGTCTGACACACTCTGGTCAGTCCAGAGGTATACACAGAACCCCTTAGTGCAATACATGTGGACCAAGCCTGACAATGTGGATGTTAACAGCCATGTAAATGGGTATATCATGTAAATACTGTAATACATATGCTCACACAGTTTATGCATTCACACTCCTGTCTATCCTGACACATAATAACTGGAGGAGCGGAGGTCACAAGCCCACATACTACCGACTAGTTAGTGACATATATCAGTACAGCATCCCACTGCTTTGTCAGAAATACACAACAGTTAGGGTAGCCCAGCAGCAGTACATCTGACAAACATCTGGAAATAACATCACATTGGGTAAGTACATTGAGCTGCTAGGCATGTCACAAAGCACTGTGCAAACTACAGGCAGACTGCCACAACACTGGCCTACATTTCTTATGGGGGAATACACATGTACCTGCAGATATAGAATGCTCTACAGGCATGTAACAGCATGGAGTAACAGACACCTGTGTGAAAGCACATACTCACAACCAATGTGAACACAGCCACAGCCACATATGGTAAGCATACTTAATATTACAGTATATGGACTGTCTGATCAACACCATCCTCATATGTGCCACTCACACACTAACCCTACATATACTGGGCAAATACACAGTGTATTCCAATGCCTGACTGTGGTATGGGACATGTGTGGGTTTGGCCCTACAAACATGTAAGCCAATAGGGTACCATACACTGGAGCAGCATGCAACGTCAGATAGAACAGGACCAAGAACAATGACATCTACCACAGTCTGTACACAGGCCAAGATACATATTAGCAATACACACTCTGTCGACAATCAGCATAAGTACACAGACCTCACTACTGTACACACTACAACAGAATGTCCTGGTTTTGTCCTCAAGTATGACTCCTACTATACATAACATGTCTAGCAGTCTGATATCTCACTGGCTTGTTATCAGGTATGATGTTAATAAATAATGGTGTACTGAACATATGCACCTCTTACTGCGTGACATATGTACAAAGGTTGACAGAGTTGTGGCTGGAGGCACAAACACAGAGCCAATATTGACATGTTTCTGTGATAACTTCATACATTTATTGGTATAATGGTTTGTTTTGACATATGTTTTCTGAGGGATATGAAGTCAGTAACTCTCATGGCTGTCACCATGTACTGACTGCAATCATCAGACTATGCTACTGCATTTCTAAATATAGGTCATCTGTGAGTAACACAATAACGGTGCACAACTCTGAATAAAATTAGTCCAGCAACAAATTACAGTACACAATTCTGAAGAACCAAAAATATAGTTAGCTCTGTATATTTCCAGATAGTTTGAAAAGAGTTCTGTTAGACACAGGTTCCAGCAATGATATGTTTAACATATGTCCAGAACATGGAGTGGAGTCATACTTCAGCACAAGGGGATGTCATGTAAGTATTGCAAGTATAAATGTAGACTGTTGCTACTGTAACAGGGGTTGTCTTAACAGAAAGGTTGTGTGTGGGAGGTCACTTCTAATACTGACATTTACACCATCAGCTAATGACAGACATCCTAAGATCATCATAGTACAGTACCACATATATCACAGTAATGGTCCTGTGGAATACAGAAGAGATATGACCAATATATGTGGACAGTCTGACACACTCTGGTCAGTCCAGAGGTATACACAGAACCCCTTAGTGCAATACATGTGGACCAAGCCTGACAATGTGGATGTTAACAGCCATGTAAATGGGTATATCATGTAAATACTGTAATACATATGCTCACACAGTTTATGCATTCACACACTCCTGTCTATCCTGACACATAATAACTGGAGGAGCGGAGGTCACAAGCCCACATACTACCGACTAGTTAGTGACATATATCAGTACAGCATCCCACTGCTTTGTCAGAAATACACAACAGTTAGGGTAGCCCAGCAGCAGTACATCTGACAAACATCTGGAAATAACATCACATTGGGTAAGTACATTGAGCTGCTAGGCATGTCACAAAGCACTGTGCAAACTACAGGCAGACTGCCACAACACTGGCCTACATTTCTTATGGGGGAATACACATGTACCTGCAAATATAGAATGCTCTACAGGCATGTAACAGCATGGAGTAACAGACACCTGTGTGAAAGCACATACTCACAACCAATGTGAACACAGCCACAGCCACATATGGTAAGTATACTTAATATTACAGTATATGGACTGTCTGATCAACACCATCCTCATATGTGCCACTCACACACTAACCCTACATATACTGGGCAAATACACAGTGTATTCCAATGCCTGACTGTGGTATGGGACATGTGTGGGTTTGGCCCTACAAACATGTAAGCCAATAGGGTACCATACACTGGAGCAGCATGCAACGTCAGATAGAACAGGACCAAGAACAATGACATCTACCACAGTCTGTACACAGGCCAAGATACATATTAGCAATACACACTCTGTCGACAATCAGCATAAGTACACAGACCTCACTACTGTACACACTACAACAGAATGTCCTGGTTTTGTCCTCAAGTATGACCCCTACTATACATAACATGTCTAGCAGTCTGATATCTCACTGGCTTGTTATCAGGTATGATGTTAATAAATAATGGTGTACTGAATATATGCACCTCTTACTGCGTGACATATGTACAAAGGTTGACAGAGTTGTGGCTGGAGGCACAATCACAGAGCCAATATTGACATGTTTCTGTGATAACTTCATACATTTATTGGTATAACAGGGTTTGTTTTGACATATGTTTTCTGAGGGATATGAAGTCAGTAACTCTCATGGCTGTCACCATGTACTGACTGCAATCATCAGACTATGCTACTGCATTTCTAAATATAGGTCATCTGTGAGTAACACAACACATGTAAGACTCCAAACACTGGCCAGTCTGCAGATAGCCCTAACGATGGGAGTTTCCTCAACAACATAACACTGTCATGACAGGTATTAAGTCATGTAGACCAGCCATATCCACACAAACCCTGTTAAACTAACATTATTTAAAATGCAGAAGAGCAAGACTTATATTCTGTAATCATGTCTGGAACATCCCCCTCCTGTTTATTGGCCTGTCTCCACAGTGTACGTTGTAAGAGGTATTTCCTACTACCGTCTGTGATGCTGTTTGCTAAACACCGAAATTAAGTCCTGCTCACAGTGAATTAAATGGGCCAACACCCACATGATGTTCCTAGTTATAGGAGTGTGTTTCCATGCAATTTATCTATGGGAATGTTACCACAGCTGTTCCACATGCAATCAGCTAGTGGGGGACTGCAATTCATGCACAGACCATCAGCTGATCATGAGCATCACTTACAAAACACAAGCTGCTGCCTAAGCAAAGCAGGTGTACATCTCCACATCCAACAGTGAGGGAGTGAGAGAGACAGAGACAAAATAAGAAAGGAAGGGGGTAGGAGAGTAAAAGTTAAGTATGTTTGTGTCACACACTTATCAGTATGGGGTTTCAACCCACTGCCTATATATTGCTATTACATTTCTATGCAGTTGTTGCATGTGCCACAGAGCTTACATGCTGGAGAGCTGTCCAAAGGTATATCTGAAGGTGAGTGACATCAGCAACAGTGATAAAAGAGGGATAAGGTAGGTGTAGTACATGTGCCTGTCCACAAAAACAGGTGTCAAGGATGACACAGCCATACTCTCTCAGGGACTCACACAGATTATCACAGTTGGCAGGGCCAGGATTAGAATTCCCAACTAACTAGTTTGCTACACTGCAGTATTATGCAGGTATCACATGCACCACAGAGGTTATCAGGCTGATATATGGACAAAGAGTATGTCAATGTGGCTGACATTAGAAGGCATGCTTCAGTAGAGCAATGGGAGGTGTAGTGAGTGTGGATGGCTTCTAAATCATTACTCTCCACAGACAGACACAGGTTTGCCAATACTGACATGCATGGGTTCATTGCTTCACAGGTGTGTAGTGGTTGACTGTGCCAGAAGGCTGGACAAAGCTAGGCAAAGGGTATACCTTGGCATCAGGCCACATGACAATGGTCTGCAATGTGGCTCAGGGGTGTAGTCTCTGGATTGGCCCACACAGGTGGGTATTGTATTCATCATCCACTCATCTGGGTTACTATCATAGGTGGCCAGTGCTGTGCAATGCTTGCCATGTATGTGTTCTATATTCCATAACATGGACGGTGTCTGGGATGTGCACATGTCCCACATGCATGTTCTGTGACATGTGGAAATGTACCTGGGGTGTCTGGAGCATCTTGTGTGGACAGATTGTTATCATCTGATGTGGCATTTCTGACCTCATGTGGTGAGAACTAGCAATGGAACTCAGGTTGATCCTGCACCTACATTGACAGCATGATACAGGTATTCACTGGTGTTAGTGGCACCTGTCCATACAGGGCATGTGTATAATGCATTGTATTTCCTTTGTGGGTTACATTTGCTGACTCTAAAGCTGTTGCAGGCGTCCAGTGGGGAACACAGCAAAGGACCACTGTATGCAATGATTTGCCTATTGTAGGGATGGAACAGGGTGCCATGTCCTCTGTAGTCCACTGCAATCACACCATGGTTACTATCCATGGGCAATATGCAGGGAACTACAAGCATAGTGGTTGTTGCCTAGCCAAGTGTGTTTGTGTATTAAACATGGGTGGAGAGTGTTCTCTGGGTAATACAAGGGTTGCCTATATTGTTTCCTAATACATGATGTCACATGTAGGGGTATGGATTGTCTGAACCAGCCTGTCTGCTGCTGACATCTGTTGTCCTTGTAAGGTGGACATTGTGACATATAATAGGTCTTCCATATAAGAAATTTGCAAAACCTGTTCCATAATGAGCCCTACACACACACACACACACACACACACACACACACACACACACACACACACACACACACACACACACTCTCCATGTCTGGGATTAGAACTCCTACCTAACTAGTACATCACACAACAGCATTACGCAGTTATAGCATGCACCACAAAGCTTATAATGCTACGCCTTTCCCAGAGTTGTATTCCAAGGTGAATGACATCAGCAGGCTTGCCAAAGTAGGGCAATGGGGAGTGCAGTGTGTGTGAATGGGCCATAAACCATTCATCTGGAAGCACACACACAACACTCAGTCACACACAGGTTTACATTTAACAGGTACGTGTATACAACTGCTAGATGAATAATGACTTGTACAGTCATGTTACACAGTTATCACAAGTACCACAGACACTATAGTGCTGAGGGATACCAGAGGCAAATATCTACTGTAATTGGCATTTGCACATCATGTGGTTTTGGCCAGTTGGATGTGTGCTGGGTGGGACAGGCCTCATGATGGGAGGCTCTTTGTCACTGTCTGTCACTCTCTTCCACACATCTATGTATGTGTAAGTTTGGCCTATTATAGTGTGTTGTCCTTGGATATATGTGTGTATTCCTGTCCGATGTGTGTGCAAAGCATGACTGGTGTGCAATGTGGAGTGTGTGCACAAACATCAGCTGCTGTCAGATATGTATAGTCCACTGTTGTTGCCAGACATGGGCTTCATTTCTGTAAGTGTGGGAGCATGCCCAGTATGGCCTTTCATTATTTTGTTGTCAGACATGGGCTTCGTGTGGGAGCATGCCCAGTATGACCTTCTGTATTGAATGTGTGAATCCATTCCAGGTAGGCTGTACTCTAGTGCAGGCTTTTGTGTTCTACACCTACAGCTAGCAACCTGTTTCTGCAGGATATTTTTTAGATCGGTTGACAATATGGGGTCACAATGGGCAAAGGATAGTGGGTTACTGTAGGTAATTGTGTCTGTGCTGCTTCTGCTACATGGCTTTGGTGTTAGCAGAGATATTCAGACATGTGTACTGTTTTACACTGTGATGTTTTATGTCATCAACTACTGTCAGGTATACATATTTGCTTGCAGTAATTTCCTGTGGAACACAGGGTGAATGAAGCTGTGTCCAGTATTGTGGTCTGCAGCCTACATATTTTTGCACAATCATGCCATTCTGGAGGGGAACCTGCAGACACTTGCTGATGGGACTGTGCAAATGGTTCAGCACCTTGTTACAGTGGTGACTGAGGATCCCATGCTTGTACATCCATCGATGTGACAGTATGGCCATATCCTGCTATGGCCATACCTCACAACTGTACAGATTCACACAGGTTACCCAGAGGCAGAGCTCCTATGATTGGTCATTACCCCTTCACATTGTGCTTTATGAGTAGGTTTGTAGTCACCCATTCCTGTGTTTGTAGGCAGGGATAGTATGTGCACACAGCTGAGTTTTAGACTTCACACACTCCATGGTGTCCATGCTTCTACCCCCCCCCCCCCATTACTGTATCTTCTTCCCAACATTATGCAAACATTATCTGATAAGTTCCCTGTAGTTATCACTTCATCCCAGCAGTATTTAGGGGCTGGTCCACAGTTCATTCAGTAGGACATGGTGGACATGCTACTGGGATTTTTCATCATGGCCTTGCATTTGGGTCCTGTAGACTGTGTTATATTGTTATTTGGGAGTCCATGAGATAACATACATTGGCAGTACGGGTGAGACACAGGTCTTTGACATAGGACTGTAGGACATTTCGTAGTGATACAGGCCATCTGTAGCAGGCTGTTGCATTGTGTCACTTCTACAGTCCCAGGCTGCAAGCCACTATATTCCCCTAGGGTGACAGGGTGGGTGTGCAAGTTGTTAATGTCAATAGTTTCTGTCCTTTTTGATCCAGTGGTGTGGACGCTGGCAGGGTGCTGCTTACAGCTAGGGACACACCTGCATGGGACACCTCTTCAGCATGCTGCATTCTGTGGCTATTCCCATACAGAGGTGGGGGTCATATTGTACTCATTCCCAACAGCAGGGATAAGACCTGTGAGATACCTGTGGCTGCTAGTGGGGTGAGCTGGGTGCATGTGTGCTTTGGAAGCTACTTGCAGCTGACTCACAGATATACATGGGGCATTCCACTTATGCTGGTTTATGCAGGAACATCAGCAGTTTCTCAGTACTTCATACCTGCAACTTTTGTGGTCTGCCAGTGTTTGGCCAGATGACATCAGTATTCCGTACTACAAACCCAGCTAATGTGCTGCTAACCTGTATGTACAATTTCAAAGGTGTGTCCATTTGACAGTAACATGCTATACACTCTCTGTCTAGGGAACTTCCACCTGTGTACTGTTTGTATATCTGGGCCCACATTCATGCCATGTCCATCTTTCAGATGGTGACAGATATTATATCTAAACAATTAGTATGGCTTACTGCTGAAATGTGTCTTGCTGGGATGCATTGTGTTTGGCACTGCAGTTGTGAGAACTTGACCCTGTCATCAGCAGTACTGGCCAATGGCCACCAGGACACAAAGCACCATGCCTACCTGCTGACCACTCTTACACAATATACAACACACACCAACTTAACACACACACAGCCCTGCATATTGTACACATGATACAATCTATCCTGCTACTTTGTCCGGCTCAGGTAATCTGTGCTCCACTATTATTATACCTATACATACATGTTACTACATTTCTACATAAGATTGTGGGGGCGGAGGGCACACCTGACAACTGTACACATTTGCTATGACTGTACTGGTATTTCAGGTACTTTGTTGGCTTCCATTTCATTCTGTATTCTGACCTATCATGCAGACTAGAGGCATATCACTGTAGTACAGATCTTAGATGTTATTGATCTACATTTCAGTTTCAGACTTCTTACCCTTCAGAACTAACATCCCACTGCCTGACCTGTTGTAGTCTGTCTGTGTAGGTCTAGAGGGGGGGACTGTTCTCCATAGCCATCAATCAGAGGCCTTAGCACAGCCTTTCTTTGTGTTTGTCTACACCTGTCCTGCTGGCTGAGACTGTTGTTGGGTATTTGAGCCTCACTGACATGCATGTGTGCATCCTATGGACACACATTTGGCCCACCAGATGTCCTGTAGTGGGTTTTGTCACCTTGTCTAGTACTGGCCACGATGTTGACACCAGTATTTGTTACAGATTTCATGCTGCCGATATAGGTGTCTACTATCTGTTGGCATCCCATTCAGCCACCTGATTCCCTAACATGCTCACATCCATACCATAGATACAGGTAGCAGAACATTCTACTCCATTCAGCAATTGATAGTGAGCATGACTTACCTTGTGGCTGTGCCAGTATTGAGGATGGTGCTGGAGGGCTGACTTTGCTGGATCCACATAGTACAGTCCTTATACATGGTTAAGCACAGGTAGTGTTATGTTTGGCATCCCTTTTACTGTATGTGTGAGTCAGAGTGAAATGTCATTCCCTGAGTTCCTACCTTGTCAGTGTATGTGCTATGCATAGCCTCTTTGCCAAGGCCTGGGCATACTGGGCATGCCTTCTTCTGCCTACTGGGGCAGGCTCAGGTTGTTCCTCCCCTGAGTCACTCTGTGCCTGTGCAGACCTTGACAATAGTGAGGGGCTGCATGGCCCCGACTTGTGCTGTTCCTGCTGCAGCTGTTTCCACAGGATTATATTGTGTATCATGGCACACATGATGACAATTTGGATACATGTAGCTGGTTAGTACTGCAAGGCTCCACCAGATATGTCCAGGCACCGGAACGGTGACTTGAGCATCCCAATCACACACTCTATTATGATTCTGGTCTGTGCATGTGCCTCATTATGGGTGCTTGTGTGTGTGTGTGTGTGTGTGTGTGTGTGTGTGTGTGTGTGTGTGTGTGTGTGTGTGTGTGTGTGTCTGTTTCTAGTGTATTTGGTATTTTAACACAGAATAAGGTGCTACGTAGTGCTAGGTTTGACTACCCCAATATCTACTTGAAAACTGAGTGACAGAACAGGTCTAGGAAAATACTCCCAAGCCATTCCTAAAAAGTGCACTAGTGCTGACTAGGCTCATCAACTTAATATAGCACAGTTAAAGAAATTCAAAAACAAAAATGATATATTTATACACACAGATAGATTTTCATACATACAGAGACACACACACACACACACACACACACACACACACACACACACACACACACACACACACACACACACATACACACACACACACACACAGTTCAGTATATCATGATAATGCACACAGGCATGCATGTGCATAGCTATTCAGATGCACACACACATACACACATGCGCGCATGGACATCTTAGTATATTGTTGCGTTGCACACAGACAAGCATGTGCAGCTGCACCCAGTCACTCACACATGAATACACAAACAAGCGCTCACACAAACACTAATATTTCTTAGTGTTTTCTGATACCCTGTATGACTTCATTACCTGATGTGCACTTCATTCAGCACCTCCTCTTGAGAGAAAACTACATACTTTCCTTTGAAGACATCCTTTCCTCACCCTTTCTGCTGATCATAAGATAAGAAGAGACACACTGTATCAGTTGCCTTGAAATGAAGTGAGGAGCAGACAACTCTTTTAAAATAACTAGAGGCCATTTCACGTGCAAACATGTAAATATTAGTGCTTGCATTCTTAAACACTATAGAGTAATGTAGACAGGAGACGTAGCTGAAATGTGAAAGGGCCTTGGAGATGTTGAGTGATGTCTATTTCATCTGAAGTAGATTCACCCTAAAGGCAACTGCTGTGACTAAGTTAGAGTTAACCTGGCACTCTCATGAAGCAATAGTTCATGTTCAGACAGAGAATAAAATACAGCAGAAAGATGGCAGCATGCATAAAAAATTAGATGATAACATCTAAAGAAAAATCAAGCACATAAATAGTTTTTGATCATTATTAAATTACTTCTGTAATTATTCTGTTTTCCTCATGCTTGGCTACATCCACTCTTATTGCCTGTGGTCTGATGCATTTCGGGTTCATATATGCTGTGCCTGCCAAAACAAGTTCAATGCATAAATAACATGTTTTGAAATTAAAGAAAATATCTTCACATAAGATGCTGTCCTGTACTTCATTAACTCCTTTGGGAAAGTGATTTGTTCTGAAATAAAACTAAAACAGTGGTCATTAGATCGCCTCATTTGTTTTAAGTATAGAATTATTGTGAAAACGTTTAGGTTGCAGTTAATTTTCTCATACTTTTTGACAGCAATTTATATCTCCAACACCTCCCAAAATGGATGTTTCATACTGTTCCCTCATATGACATTAAGAAGAAGGCATTTGCTGTTCTTCAGTCCTGCTGAAGAGTATTTTAACAACCAAGTTTGTCTGGTGAAATGACTCCAGATTTTATTGCGCCTGTCCAGTGTCAGTATCCAGAAGTACCCACTATTTGCATAAAGGATCACCATGTTATTCAGGGAGATGAGATGACTGAGTGTTAACATCAAATTACAGTCTCAGTTTTGGTGTGCATTCCTTAGTTTCTGTGGGTGTGGAACAGATGAACAAAAGTGGAGTCAGATTTTACCATTCTGAAAAAAAGAGAAGAATTTGAAACAGCATTCTTTTATTTTTTGAAGTATTTTGGGGATGGTGCAAATCCCTCAAAACATTTTACGTAGAAGGCCATGTTTCCTGTAATCACTTTTTATTACAATCAAGAATGAGGTAACCGTGTCTACTCCCAGACAGATCTGACTTTCAGCTAAGTGTGCATGTGTTTGTGCGTATTTTAAATATATATATATATATATATATATATATATATATATATATATATATATATAGGTCTACCTGATTACGCTGAATGCGGAAAACACTGAAAATGAGATAACTGACACCGGAAGATTGACAATGGATAAGACCGACAGTTGAAAAGCCCGAATCTGAGAACGTCGACATGATAAGGTAAATGTGCGATAGGGACGGATGTTAGGGTCAGGGTGCGGGTAAGGTGAGTGTGTGATAGTGAGGGACATTAGGGTGTGGGTCAGGTAAGTGTGCAATAGTGATGAACTTTAGGGTTAGGGGCGGATTAAGTGAGTTAGGGTTAGGGTGTGGGTAAGGTAAGTGTGCGATAGTGACGGACTTTAGGGTTAGGGGTGGATTAAGTGGGTTAGGGTAGGGTGCGGGTAAGGTAAGTGTGTGATAGTGATGGACATTAGGGTTAGGGGCAGATTAAGTGAGTTAGGGTTAGGGTGCGGGTAAGGTAAGTGTGCGATAATGACGGACCTTAGGGTTAGGGTTTGGGTTAAGGTTAGTGCATAGATAGTTGTGTATGTAATGTTCAGTTTAGGTTTGTAAGGTTTTTGGTGTGCTTGTTTTGTGTGTGTGTTTTTCGGATAAGGTCTGTGTTTTGTTGATTGTCGGGATTGTGGTTTGTCGGGCATGTGAAGTTTTGTGATTTTGAACTTTTGTTTTTGTGGTGTCGGTTATTTCATTGTCGGTGTTTTGGAGTGTCGGTGTTATCAGGTAGACCCATATAGATATATATATATATATATATATATATATATATATATATATATATATATATATATATATATATATATACAATTCTGTTAGCAACAGTCAAAAAAGACTATTGTCGACATGCCAACAGCCATACTTGTCCAGAAACCCATCCAATTCAACATGAATTGAAAAACAAAACTCTTTCTTTCTTTTTGCATTGGGAGAAGCCCTCTTCACCCCCTCCATATGTCGTAGGGCTCACACTTCTGGTACATATACTTACACACACACACACACACACACACACACACACACACACACACACACACATACATGTGTAGCTAAGTTAAATATTTTCTATATCATCCTACTTTGGAAAAAATATCCTAATTGTGTGGGTGGAAACCCATTTCATGTTGGGCTTGGTTCTAGCCTGTGGGTCAATCTACCTTGGATGTTTTTTGAAGACGTGCTAGGATTCATAGATTAGTTATGAACACGTATGCAGCACTAGCACTTAGCAGCTCACTTTGTGGGGTGGCTCTCAGCTAAGGAGATAACACATTGTCCTTAAATCTCCACACCTATCATACAGGCACTGATTATCACTTCACTTTTCTGTATTGTACTATGAATCCTAGACATTGGGCCAGATTCACAAAGGCTTGCACGGAGTCTAAGAGTAGAGTAAGACTCCATGCAGCCATCATGTCCGACGAGTGATTCAGGAACAGCCTGTAGGGGTGTGTAAGAGAGCTCCTAAAACGGCTCTTACACGGACAGGGCTGGGATATGCAAATTACCTCAATTGCAGGTGAAAGGCATGCAAATGAGGTAGATTTGCGATTCAGGAAACCCGAACCTGTCTGAGTAAGAGCAGTGTTATTTACAGAAATGTACTCCGTTGACAGCTGAGTACCGTTCTGCAAATAGCAAAACAGAGCTGTGACAGCTCCAAATAAAGATTGCATCCAGTGCAGGAAGCATGCCAATGGCCAAATATACGGCCATTGGAAATATTGCCTGATGCAATATGAAAATAAAAATATTTTTTTTTCGCCGATTTCCGTGAATCGCAAGTTTACATAGCAAATGAGCACAGTCAGTGGAGTGTAGGAGTAGGATATGGGGAGTAACAGAGTAGAAGATAGGTGACATCACGAAAGGGGTATGTATGAAAGAAGTGAAGCTCATTGGAGCAGAGTGGCATGTGTCAGCTGTCATTTATACATCATGGAAAGAGGTGTGTCAACAGGTAGGCTAGGGAAAGCCAAGAAATGGAAGGTGTATGCCGTGGATAACACCAAAGTTTCTTGCTGAATGGGTATGCGTGCGTGTACGCACGTGTAATCCCGAGTAAGACAGAGTGCGCACGTGTAAGCGTGTTTGCAACCGTTTAAGCCGGAGTAAGCATGTATAAGGCTGTTTAAAGAGTTGTAAGCGCGTTTGTGCTTTTGTGCGTGCGTGTTAACCTGAATAAGCAAGTTTTAGTCCGTGTAAGCATGTGTGCATGCGTGTTAGCTGCTGTGCGCATGTTTGTGCTTGTGTGCGTGGCGCTCCCCCCCCCCCCCGAGGAAACAGAAAGGAAAAAGGAAGCACAACAAATAGTAGGATGCTACCAGGGAGAACTAGCAGAGCTAGCAGGTGAAAACAATCAGAATCAGGCAATTACACAGGCAGTACACTAGCCCAGCCCAGCCTAGCACTTAAAACTCTGCAAACAACAGTCCAGTATGTTTCTCACAACAGACACTGCAGTAAGCTAATAGAAGTGAAAACTGAAAAAGCTTTACTGAGACAAAGAAATGTTAGGGGCTGCCATTGCTGTTATAAGGTGACATATGCAACATGCTGAGGGTGGTGACAATGGAAATGCTGCTGGACAACCCACGGTGAAGAGACAGAGAAGAGTGTACAGGTCCAAGGTAACCTACCAGGGGCTACATGAGCTGGAGATAGTGGAGTGCTATAGAGTGGACAGAGACCTCCTGCAGCAAATTGTTGAGCTGTGCAGGCCATGCCTCACACACAGAACCAACAGAGGGGAACCCATCCCAGTGGAAATCAAGGTATGTGTTGGCCTAAGTATATTAGCAACAGGTACCTTCCAGAGATCAACTGGTGATATGATGGGGATATCACAGGCATCAGCATCCAGGGTACTACACCAGTTCCTGGATGCCATGTCAGCACATGTCAGTGATCACGTATATTTCCCCAATTCCAGTGAGGTATTGGCCAGCAATATGTGTCTCTTCCAGCAAATAGCGGAATACCCTGAGGTAGTGAGTGCAATAGACTGCACGCACATATGCATCAAAGCACCAGCCGGCAAGTGAGGTAGGGTCTACTTCAACCGCAAGGGCTTCCCCTCCATCAACTGCCAGGTCATGTGTGATGCCCAGGGCATAATACTGAATGTGTGTGCAGGCTGCCCTGGAAGCTACCATGATTCCCATATCTGGCATCTGAGGCAGCTGTACCAGACATTTGCCAATGGGGACATCCCACATGGTCACCTAGTGGGGGATGCTGGCTATGCACTGGAGCCGTGGCTGATGACACCCATCAGAAACGCACACACACCTGAACAGGAGGCACACGCACAAACACGTAATGTAATAGAGCGTGTGTTTGGGCTGCTCAAGTCACGGTTCTGGTGCCTGGACACATCTGGTGGAGCCTTGCAGTACTTACCAACTACATGTACCCAAATCATCATGGTATGTGCTATGCTACATAATATGATCCTGCAAAACAGCTGCAGCAGGACCAGCATAGGCCTGGGCCAAACAGCCCCCCACCATTGCCAAGGCCATCACAGGCAGAGCGTGACTCGGAGGAGGAACAACCTGAGCCTGCCCAAGTAGGCAGAAGGAGGCGTGCCCAGTATGCTTTGGCCTTGGCAAAGAGGCAATGCATAGCACATACACTGGCTCAGTTGGAACTCTGGAAATGATACCTCTCTCCGACTCACACATATAGTAAAAGGGATGCCTAAGTTGACACTACCTGCTTTCAAACATGTACAGGGAGTGTAGTATGTGCATCCGACATAGGCAGCCCTGCAGCACCACCTAAGGCATGATTGCCATGTGTTAAGCAATATAAAGCAGTGCTAAATAGCATTTACCACCATGTAGTATATGCAAACAAAATTGCACACACCAACTAGCACAACTGTGGTAAATGTTCAGTAATCTTGGGCAACGTCCAGCAATGTTGGTGAATATTGAGCAATGTCGGACAAGCCTGGTCTAAGTAGGGCATAGCTGAACAAAAGCCAATATGCTCATATTTGCTTAATGGGGCCTTAAGCAGTCTGGTCTGCTCAGTATGAAAATATAAAGCAGTGATGGGCCTTGAACCCAGGATAGTGTGCATTATAACCAAAGTACTGAACCACTAAACCATGACAGTATTGCAGTGGCCAGTCTGTATGAAGGAATGTTGATAAGTCTATGCAAAGTTATTCATGGAAACCCTGCAGGCACAGCATAATCCTTGTTGAGTTATGACACAAAGGTGAGTCCTGCAGTGAGAACAGAACCTGACTTCCAACACACACAGTATAAATGTTAATATTGGTCATGTTCGCACACATCAACCAATGTAGTGGACCTCAGATAGCAACATACTGAAAGCTCACACTGGGCATGCTCACACACTTGAATAAATGAGACAAATGTCAGGCAACAAAACATGGAATGGCAGAACTGGGCATGGTCACACACCTAGGCCATGTCTGAGTATAGCAGTGGGTCACGCATATCTGGCAGTTGCATGTGTTAACCCAGGAACCTGTCACTATACAGCAATCCACCCTGTGCACACAGTCATATGACAATAGACACATCTATAATATAGTGGAACCCTGTCATAATCAAATATATTCTGCAGATACCGAAGTTGTATATAGAAACTGGTAAAGCAAAGATGATAAAGACCTGCAAACAGTATCAGCAATAAACATTGTGCATCTTGAACATTAGCATAGGTTCAGAGGTCAATACTAGGCTATCTGCCCTAGGGCATGTACAAGCCTAGCCAGAGTGTGTTTGGCATTTGCAACCCTGTCAGATTACTACACTGTGTGTGTGAATAGTAGGTTACACAAGATAGCCCGTGTACATTTAGGATAGTGTGCCTCTGTCTAGCAGGGACACAGAAGATATCCCAGGGGTAAACATATGATCACCCATACAGTCATCAAGATGTCTCCAGTAGGTGGTCAGTGGGTGGCTCTGCCTATGTGAAACTGGGATTACATTGTGGAGTGAGTGGAGCCTCTGGGATAAGAATCTGTCCCACCGCAATGTCCTATTAACATCTGTGCTGAGGTATATGTCCCTGGAGTGTGTAGCTCCAAGGGAGTCAGATATCCTGAGGTAGAGCATGTCCAGTAATTCTGGGTTGGGTATATCTGTAAACAACAGGCACACATCATATCCGAGTAGGTGGTAAGCGACTGAGTAGAGCTGGAGTTACTGCATCTGAACTGTGCAGGGCATCTGTGCGAGTCCCTAGATCTGCTTGGGGAGGGACTTCCGTGGCCAGTACAGTTGCTGCAGGTGTCGGGTAAGGTACACCCAAATGTGGCATTGTAACCAGGCATGGATGTGATGAGTATAGGGGCACAATGACCTCACTCGAACTAGATGTGAAACCATATGGGATAAGGTGGTCCACATAGAAGGTGTGTCCAACCACTTTGGCAACGTGAATGTCAAAGACGACATGAACAAGTCATGTCCCCAAACCCCTAACAACTCCTACCATATGTAATGGAGTACTACCT
Organism: Protopterus annectens; assembly: GCF_019279795.1. Classification (NCBI taxonomy): domain Eukaryota; kingdom Metazoa; phylum Chordata; order Ceratodontiformes; family Protopteridae; genus Protopterus; species Protopterus annectens. The sequence goes on from NC_056739.1 coordinate 1,812,459,276, forward strand.
ATGTGGTAATGTGTGGGCATGTTGTTATTCCCAAAGGGGATGACTATGCAACTAATGGCATTTAGCTGTAGGCCATGGCTCAGGCACCAGTCATCCATCTCTGTGAGACCCTGTTTGATTATGCATGTGGCAGCTGGAGAGTTGATCATGGCACCCAGTTTGCAGTCAAGTGCAAACATGTTCAGCCATATTCCCCCTGTGGTAGCCTGTATATCAGACAAATATATATTGAATAAGAGAGGTCCCAGGACCGAGCCGTATGGGATACCACGTGTAACTGGTGTCTAGTCAGACATGTCACCTGCAATTCTGACCACGTGGGTGCTATCTCTGATCCAGGTATCAATCCATCATGTGAGATATGTGTCCATATCGATGCTGGTGAGCCTATGTATAATGGCCCAGTGGGTTATTGTGTTGAAGGGATTTGCAGGGTTCAGGTAGGCAGTGTGGACAGCCGTCCCTATGTCAATGGACCTGTTATCCATTTAAAGAATACAAACAGGTTCAAGAGGCAAGATCTGCCCACAACAACCCTGAAATGTGTAGGATACAGTGTCTGTAGGTTCCCGATGTCTATGTGTATGAGTCCCATGACAATACGCTCCATAGCTTTGCAGAACAGGCTACTTAGGCTTATAGAGCAATATTGTCTGTGGTCCGTTGTGGCACCAACTGTGTGGAGCAGGACCACTCTCACTGTATGCCATTCCTTGGGTACATATCCTGTGGTAACTCCGATATTAAACAGTGATGTAATGTGAGGGTTGCATCTGTCATGATGCTCATGTAAGATGCAGGCTGGGACACATTCTGGTCACATTGATACTGTGATGTATGCTTTGGGGAGGGCAGCACTCACCAGTTACTGTGTGATGTCAGGGAGGTTATACTCTGTTGGGATGGATAGTTGCTCCTTAGGGGGGATGGGTGGGAGACATCTGTACTGAACCTGTTTGCCAGGATGTTGGCAATGCCAGTGGGTTCAGAGTAGGTTTAGTCAGTATGCAGTAACTCACAGCATATCAGTGAGTGTCCACCCAGGTTCCTGACATATCTGAAGAAGGCCGTGTGATAGTCCTACGTGTCTGTTGCATTTGTCTGGTAGAAGCGGCCCTTAGAAAAGTTCATGAGTGATCATAGCTGTCTGCTAGTACAGATCACAGATGCCTTCCCAGTCTGGGATTGTGCTCTATCATGTAGCAGCTTCCTCCTGATGTTGTACACCTTATTAATGGCTGGGGACTACCACACAGCTCCCCTGCCATTGGAGTAGTGAGTCCTGTTGTTATTTGGGATAGCACAATCCATGCAGTCCGCTAGGTGTCCATAAAATGTGTATGTAAAGGATGCAGTAGTGTGAGCCAGATTTTCCACTGTCTCAGGGTCTCTGAAGGATGCCACCTTGCTTCGGTGACATGAGACGTTGGCTCATGAGAAGTTCACCAAGATTACCCAGGATGGGTGTGTGGAGGGTATATGTATGTCCAGTGAGATACATGTATGTTCTGACCTTACCAATGAGGGGTATATCGCTGGTGTGGAACATAGAGTCCCCATGTTGGTGATGATCAAGTCCAATATGTATTCCCACTTGTGGCTGTGCTGACTGGTTGTGCCATAGCATATGAGTCTACAAATTGTAGCGACTGTTGGGTGAGAGTGTCAGGGCTTGAGTAGTATCCCCAGTAAATATTTGTGTATATGAAGATACACGATATAATGGTGTCTGTGGAGACCTTCATATTCTCCATAGTTCCCACGAAAGCCGAGAGTGGTCCCTGAGTTTGGGAGTGTGTTCTGTAGCAGGTAACAAACGGAAAGGCAGTATTGCACAATGATAGTTGTATATGTATGGTCTGTGATGCTTTGTGCAGTGCTACTAACCAGGAGGTGTGTGTATCTGTGATGTATATGGATACTCCCCCTAGTTGTGTTGTCTGTTCCAAGTTTTGTTGTCAGACAGCATGGTATGAAACATAACCTGGTAGTGCTGGTGTGCATAAGTGAGCCTGAACCAGGCATCTGTCAGTGCACAGATATCGCTATCCTCCATACTGAGGAGAGTCCTCAGTGGCCGCAATATGAGGTTAACATGTCTGTTGTTGAGCAGCATTACCCTTAGTTTCATTTAACCTGTAATGTCTATGGAGGTGTATTTGTCTTCTGAGCCTTGCTTAAAAAAGGCACAATGGTGGTAGTAAGAGCCTTAGCCAGCATTCCAAAGTCCAAGGGTGACAGGTGTAAGCTGTCCATAGTGAAGCAACGTGGCATGTTGAGCATGCCACCATAGGCTGACAGACACTGTATCCCCTGTGAATTAAACAAATTTGTTAGGCAACTGTTAAACGTGATATGTGTGTCCGTATACTGTGACATCATACTTGGTGGGTGTAAGATGCTAGACAAGGTCAGGGTCATACTGGCCTGGGCTACATGAGCAAAGTGTTCCTCCATGTATCATGTCATGTGGTCCAGGGAGTAACGTCTGAGGTTATACACACCAGCATGGACAATGATGGTGCCAGTCCTGTACTTGCTTTGGAGTGACCTGACTGCCTGTGTTATGCAGCAGATCATGGCACCCAACAGACATCCCAAAGTGACTATTCCCTTGTTAGGGCTGGTGAGTGGTACGTCAGTGTGTCTGGCAATAAGTGTCGTCTGTTGCAAGTGCATTAGGTGTGTTGTTTAGCCCGAAGGGCAGTGACTGTGTGGCACACTGACATTGTGAACTATGTGATATGTAGGTATTGTAGTGGGGTAGCAGGTGTGTGTGTGTGTCTGCTTTGGAGGTCTCTGCTGCTTAGGTAGAGCACATTTACAGCATCTGAGTATGTCTATGTGTGATAATGTGGTTTGAGTGCTGTTGCTAGAGGATATGTGAGACTGATATATGGTGTGTGTGGTTACCTTCACCACCTGATAGACTGTGCCAGTCATGGGTCGAGAGAGTTCAGCACCCTGTATGTCTATATAGGTGCATCTCACACATATATCTGAGTTTGTCGGGAGGAGGAGAGGTTTGACTGTGTACATGAGGCAGATGTGACATTGTGTCAATATCACAATATCCACTAGCTGGACTGAAGAGTTCACATGAAACCGACCCCTGGACATGCCAGGATATTATCATGACATACTCTGTAGCCTGATCACAAAGGATCAGTAGGGTGTTAAGCATGTAAAAGAGTATAACAGGGATTAGTGCTCATGTTCGTTGGTGTTTTGTAAAGAGTAGCTGAGAAGGAGTCCAGACTGAATCATGACACCTCCTTCAGCTATGTCATAAATAGCAATGTACACCCATATATATCCTGAGTCAGGGCCAACTGTACCTGAGTGACAATGCCGACATCATGACAGACAGGCCCATATGTACATACCCGTCTCCCACTGACAACAGTTCACATCATCATACCAGGAGATATCACATGTAGAATGGATGAGCAGATACCGCCACTGCCAAAAGCATGGCAGCAAGTGTAATACATTGATTCCCAATATGTGTCATGCACAAACTACAGAACAAACAGATCATGCACCTGAACAGTCAGCTGAGCCTCACCCCCTACACAGGATGTGGAACCGTTGAATGTGTCACAGCTACATATGGCACTCCCCACAAGTGTTGGTGCACAACACATCATGGGAAGTCAAGTCCAGTACGCCTATGAAGTCTGATCTGAAAGGTCATGGAGTCCATCATGGTTGCAGTCATAAACAGAGCTATTGGAAGCTGACATACACACAACCCTACCAACCATGGTATGTTCATGTGCGGATCATGGTTCCCAAACATGCTAGACTGTTTGCAAGGCAGCCACCCAGGACATACATCAATGAACACATCTACACATGTGTCACATAGACTTTGAATAGCCCTTTATCAACATCCCAAACACATGTAGTATCCACAAAACCAACAAGCTGTGCATAAATATGTGTTGACATATGATGGAATGTCAATGTGTCCACAGATAGATCACACAAGGTAAGGATTCTGTGGTCTTGTGCAAGCTGTTGACACCTGCTGACCCACATGGATGATTCCTGGAATGGCATAAAACAAAGTGTACACACATCACCATGTCCAGTCTGATGATGTCACCATCCTACAAATACAGCCGGAGAAGGGAAACCAGCCAATAGTATCTAGTATCATAACATAGTTAGGTAAAGGTTTGAATCCTGCAAACAGTGAGTGTGTGTGTGTGTGTGTGTGGGGGTGTGTGTATGTGTGTAGATTTCTTTGAGAGGTGTCCCCTTTTTGGAGACTGGGAAAACTCACTAAAGAGGTACATGCCTCTTTGGAAAGACTGATGATGTCACCATCCTACAAATACAGCCGGAGAAGGGAAACCAGCCAGTAAAGCAAATAGCGCGCCATGTCAATGCATCTCTCTCTAATATCATAATATAAGTAGGGGTTTGAATCCTGCAAACAGTGAGTGCGTGTGTGTGTGGGGGTGTGTGTGTGTATATGCTCAGTTTCCGTTGAGAGGTGTCCACTTTTTGGAGACTGGGAAAACTCACTAAAAGAGGTACATGCCTCTTTGGAAAGACTGATGATGTCACCATCCTACAAATACAGCTGGAGAAGACAAACCAGTCAGTAAAGCAAATAGTGTGCTGTGCTAATGTGTCTCTCTCTCTAGTATCATAACATAGTTAGGTAGGGGTTTGAATCTTGCAAACAGTGAGTATATGTGTGCAGTTTCCTTTAGAGGTGTCCCCTTTTTTGGAGACTGGGAAAACTCACTAAAAGAGGTACATACCTCTTTGGAAAGACTGATGATGTCACCATCCTACAAATACAGCCGGAGAAGGGAAATCCACCAGTAAAACAAATAGTGCGCCGTGTTAATGTCTCTCTCTAGTATCATAACATAGTTAGGTAGGGATTTGAATCCTGCAAATGCTGACTGTGTGTGCGTCACTGTTGGTCAATGCGGTGTGGGTTTTGCTTTTACTATGGTATGACATAGTATGATTACAACAGTAAGTGCATTACACACATCAGGTATCTGCATGGCAAATATATATGTGTACATGTCCCCACAATCAGTACATAGGTGTGAAGCCTGCATACTACATGAATACATTTGTTTCCATTGACAGGTTGTGCCGCTGCTTCTCAGATCATAGGTCACATATGTATGTATGTGACAAGGCCGTCCACTGTCGTGTTCTGTGGCACACACACCCATGACAGTTACTTAAGAGTAGTGTGAGTGAGGGCATATTCCTGGGGTATATGTCAGACATGGTCATACACAACAAAGTCTGCCAAGAATGGACAGTCTTTATAGGTGTACGACTGCCTTGTGATTATGCATTCAGGCCTCTAATGTCTTGTGTGGTACACCTTGGGACTCCACAATACCTATGTATATGTGGATACCAAGGGACACATGACATAACATGGGTCTGTATGTACACAATGGTACCCAACATACATGTTGAGGGCTACCACCTGTGTGGTACTGACAGGATAGTATGTATAGTACATGAGGATAACTATGCCATAGTCGGCTTACTGCTATACGGCATGTATCAGACAACAAGTATCTGTCTGTATGATACCCTTGTGTAGGATATGCGTCCCACCCAGGGAATGCATTGTAGGCCAACCCATGCATTTCCAGATTTGGACGGACACATCCCTAGTGTGTCTGCATGTACCTAAGGGGGCTATATGACAAACAGGTGTGGTCACAGTAATGGGTGGCGGTCATTACCACTGGTTAGTGTTATAGTGTAGCACCGGAAGGATCCAATTGATACTGGGTTCCCTACTACTGTGTGTCATTTGTCAGGACATCATCCAATGATTGCTTATAGTCATGCTGTTGAGGTTGTGTATAGTACCAGACCGCAAATCATTGACAGATATTAATGGTATCACCCACAGCATAGTGTCAACCCATGTCATACACATCTACCCATGTTAGTACATAATTGTAGTAGAATGCATACTGGCCATTGAAAGATGCTATGAGATGTTAACAATGTGTACGACAGTGTATGCCACACATCCCATGTGTCCACTATGCACGTACATCCAGACAGTGCGCACCCACCATGTTCACAGATGTACACTTGCTAATCTGTACTGCACACATCACACACGTACTGTCCACTCACTAACACATGCTGGCAACACATTAGACTTCAGCCAAGTGGCACATGGGTGGATAATACATACACAGACCTAACAGTGGTGTAAACAATGCTACATTGACAATCAGAGCTTTGATGCATAATGTCTGCTCAGATATACCTACAAGGATGTAGTTACACTTCCTTGTTGACAACTTGCTATTATTGCTACACTGCTATAGTGTCACCCTGTGCATCAGCACCATGTTATCTTGTCCCTCTGTCAATAATGCAGATGACAGGAGGTGGCACAGGTATCATCATATGCACAGGGTGTTTTGTTGTTTGCCAGAGCCTGACACTGACCCATCCAATCAACATGTCTGTGTGTGTGTGTGTGTGTGTGTGTGTGTGTGTGTGTGTGTGTGTGTGTGTGTTTGTGTGTGTGAGGGACAACAGTACAGCATGGGCCAATGTTGATGTAATTTGTGTGTGTATGGGTGAGCCCTAGTTGTTTGTTTAATGTGTGTGTCTGCATGCATACAGCTCCACCATGTAGCTGCCATATACGGTAGTTTGTGGGACAACCACAGACTGTACCTGCTAGGCTGTACAGATCACTGTCTCTGGCCACGGACACAGTACCTGTGCCTGGCGGGGGTGCTATGGACAGTATCGGGTACCAACCCTGACTGGGTACTGTCATCAGAGGCAGAGGTATGATGACTGGACCCATGTCCCTGCTGGGACTGGCCAGAGCCGCGTGCACGTTGTCTACTGGGACGGTCAATGGACAGACCAGCCCCAGCAAATACTGCCACTACAGTAGCGGCTGTGAACTGTGGGCCATCCGCAACCACTGCTAGCTGTTGTTGTTGCTGGCATGCGTCCGCGTCGACGTCGCAACCGTCCTGCACGGTCCTGGCTCAAGGAAGACATGTTGTGGAGGGCATCTATTGTCTCCCCCCAACGTCTATCAATGACATCGGTGTAAGTCCAGATGGCACCGGCAAGGTCACGGATGCTGTCATTGATAGCGGTGTAATGTGCCCTCTGCGCCCTAAGTCCCTGCCTGGTGTACCGTTCCATATGTGCCTGAGCCTGCATTACAGCCCGGAACATACCGGTCATCGTAAGACCTGTGAGGGCATGCTTTCCAGGGGCAATATGACCAGTGGTGCTCACCCGAGAACCCCTGGACCTCTGCCTATGTGGTACCGTTCCGGGTCTACAGCTATGGCTGCTGTGAGGGGATGCAAGTGCCATGGGTACCACACTCTCCTGGTCAATGCCAACTGTATGCTGTCCCTCGCCTATGGTCATTGGTGGTGAGGGATGTATTGACAGTATGAGTGTGCGCATAGATGGGGTTGAATGCTGTGTACTGTCGATTGGCGGACCAATGACAGACCCTGTCAAATCTCCCTGTGCCAAAATACATGTGTCATCATCACCACTATTCGTGGCAGTGGCTTCAGATTGCCTGCTGGTTTCGCCAACCCCTAACTCAGCACCTGTGAGAGGAAGACAGGAAACACACTTTACGGTCTGCACATGTACACATGGACACATGCACACATGCACACATGCTCACATGAACACATGCACACATGCACACATGCACAGAGGAACACATGCACACATGAACACATGCACACATGCACACATGAACACATGAACACATGCACACATGCACACAGGAACACATGCACACTCCTCACTACAGCAGATACACAGACACAACAGCAATTCAAAACATACTCAATAGTGGTTGAAGGTGAGTGACAGTATCACAAGGCAAACAGTCACGTCACACATGTCAGCATGCAGAATATGTGTTTATCAAGTCCATGCAGTGTGAGTGTAGACAGCCATAGTTAATGACAGTGTACATGGCTGTGGTGCATGTGTATATATGTTCAGTGATTGCCTACACCCTGGACCACAATGTGTACAAGGACATGACATTTCTGTGCAAGTATTATAAGCTATGCAATGTCCTGTGCACCATCACTCACAGGTATACATACCATGGCTGCATGTGTTATCTGTGTGTCACATGGATTTCCATGTCTGAATGCAGTGTCTGTGTCTGTAGCAGATAATTGTGGACACAGGTGTAGCACATGCATGCTATGTACACACAATGGATGAGTGGTGCATGTATACGTGATGGAATACCAATCCTGGACATGACCATTGTACAGTGGTTATGGTGAGTGTGGGTCATATTCCAGATATGCCAGTGCCAGCCATGACATTGCATGGTACATGACTGCAACTTTCAACATCACACATACCCAATGTGTGTCATGTGACCTATATACCCAATATCATTCCAGGACAAATATGTGTCACTTTGTACAGAATGTGACTGCTATGCATATTGTGTATAGTTGCATATGTTTGCACACACACAACATGCTATGCATAATGTGTATAGGTGCATATGTGTGCACACACACAACATGGAGGTGCAAAGCAATGACAGCTATGTGTAGTACTGTGGTCACTGTAACTGTATGGGGTGTAGTACCATTAGCCATCATCATCATGCATCATGTGGTCATTCAAGGCCAATAAAGTGTGCTAGACCACCGCCTAGCATGCTGTACCTGAACCGCAGTGCCGTGGCTAAGTTCACAATTACACAGCCACATTGCACAAGGGTGTGGAGGTGCCCAATGGGAGCATTGCCTAACATGACTGTGTTATGTGTTGAAGAGTGTTGCACAGCCCCATGCTAGGCCCCTACCCCTCAGGTATATTATGTGTGGTGTGTGGATGACATGTGGGATACTGAAGTGTGACCTGGCAGCGGGTATCTGGTTACACTATGTGTAGCATGTTGAGGTGTAGTGCGTATGACAAATGTGTTATGTTGTGTATATGTGTGTCAATGCCTATCCAATGTGCAGTACAGTGTTGCCACATTTGTGTCTGGTGCTCTGTGCATTGCATGTGATTGACGCAGCTACTGACTTTACTGAGATGTTTAATGTCTCACAGCAAACATGCACAGCATGCCTTATGCGTAGGTGTGATATGTGTACATGGCCTACACCTCACCTATGACATGCACATTTCAATACCAATTTTAAACTGTTAGCACACTCACCAGCATGTATCGTCTGCCCTGCTGTCACACCAGAGGGACCTACAAGAATATGACACAGTTTGTCAGTGGCCACAACTGTGGCATTGATACTGTGAGTGTGATAAACTACAGTAGAACAACAGGCATAGGTGTATGGATACTATTCAAAATATCAGTATTGTACACAATAGGCAGCACAACTGCTAAACACAGTACACATCTCACATATGCATAATCTTACAATACAGGTAACAGTAGTCTACAGCTAGGGCATGTTACCTGCATGCTCCATGTCACCATGTCGGGAGCAGTTCCTCCACTCTGGTGAGGGGGGGATGTATGGCCACCCCACCACCTGTGGCAAGCTGTTGTCTATGGATATCAGATGCACGCCGCCGGACATGTCTAATTAAATCACTGCAGTGATGGCGTACCTGCTCATATGTCCGGTTATGCATGCCTATGTCATTTACTCAATGAACAAGATCTTGCCACAGTGCAGTATGATCATGCTGGTGCTGGCTGGCCCTGGAAAACAGCAGGGTATATTGCTGAACCAGGCTGTGGTGGATTTCCTGTTCCTCTGCGGCTGTGTAGGAGGGATTCCTTTGATGAGCCATAAGCCTGGAAGACAAGTAAATGATATGTGTGAGCAAGTCATGTGGCACACTTAACATTATACAGTACAGATATCAGTTAACTGCCATATATAGCATCTGTTCGTCTGTCAGAGGATACACACATTCAATAACACATATCAGTGCTCAGCCCACAACTGGCTGACAGTGCCTGCCACACTCCATATAACAAGCCAGTATACAACAGTACTCGGCACACTGTTTGGGATCCAATGCACAGCCTCGCCACAGGGTTACATATCAAGCTAATGCATGAAGAAATATGTCATCCATTGCAATGAATGTGAAGTACAGTTACAGTATAACCAGTAACCCACCCTAGTCGTTGATGCCATACCCCTACCTACCATATGTGCACAGTTGTTAATATAGCTGGCATACTGCTGTAACAGAGTATACATGTTGCTAGGTACACACGCAAAGCCTGCAACACACATGTGATTGCGGACATGGTACAGGCATCATTACACACACATCAGACATTCATACAACACACAAATGTATGCTAACACAGATGAGCATTTCCTGTG